>NW_008752158.1:0-20276 GCF_000715545.1 Opisthorchis viverrini | reverse complement strand
CACGTTGCTTGCATCTTGAATTCTCGTTTCTGAGACACAGCACATATCAATGCCAAGCGAGTCCAGTGTAAGTGCAAGAGCAGCTGTTGTCCTGCTACGGAGTCATCAGTCGTAAGTGCTGGGCCTTCGCTTCACCACCGTACAGCCTTTAATTGAATAGAAGATAGTGGGTGAGGGAGACCCTAGGGAACTATCACGAGCGTTCTCAGGTGCCTACATCTCCAAGCGACCAATCAGACAATCTAGAAAGAAACCGACAGCATGAACGCCACTGCTATCGACTAGCTGCCATTTCTTGCAATGTTTCAAGTCAAGTGTATTGAGTCACCGGAACCCCATTATGGATGGAGGATCGCATTAACAGCAAACTTTTCGTAGTCGCTTTACCACCCTTCTGCCTTAACACAGGGCAATGACCAGTAGCGTAACCAATAAGTTCGCACCACATATCCATAGTGGTGACACTCCGATTTCGCATGAACTGTGGTATTCATCTCTCTGCTTTTTGCTAACCTCGTGTGAACCAACCATATTCACGTCTGGTTGGCATCCGGTGCACCCAGGCATTTTCCGTATATACAGTAATCCATGCAAACGGGCTCATCACTATATAGAGAAGTCTCTTCTTGGGAATTACTGTGACAAGGAACAGTACTGTCATCAGACGACCGAGGAGAAGCGTGAGCGTGCGCACGTATAAAAACTCGGCAAAACAACATGAATTGTTGGAGATCCAATAGTATCAGAATGAATTTTAGTCAGAACATAGATTGTTGAGAACAGCTGTGTTCGGTGTCGCCAGCGTAGGAAGATATCTGTGCGTAAACGCGTGGCTAAACAATCAACCTCCTCTACCAAAAAGGATAATCTAAAAATGGTTATTATGGCCGTCCCAAAAGCTGGTTGTCCTTCTGAGCTTCTGGCTTGGGTTGCTAGTCATCAAATAAGCAGTTGCGGGAATACGAATATAGATAAGGAAAACTGTGCGATGCACTTTCTACGGTTGTATTTTAATAGTGGGTCTGGTGACACTATGCACCATCGTATCCCGTAACCTGACGCTCATGTGACAAGATGCAAGTTTTATCACCTATGTAGCATTCTCGCACAACTGGGTGAACATTTCGATTGACACAGTCTCCCCGAGTCTAGCCTGTGTAATAGGTTGTTAGTGAATTGTTGATCGCAGGAACCCAAAGACTATCCTGTCATGCTGATTGTGCATTGAAATTTGGAGTAAAATGTACCCTGTATGGACGTAACACGCCGAAAACTCTTAGACAGCCCAAGACCGGTTTCGCCCTTCTTGGGGTTCATCAAGTAGGCGCAGTCCCCGAGTTCCCATCAACCTTATGTTCTATTGAAACCCAAATTGCACATCATAAACAAGGTTTGGCTGGGATTCATATGAGCCTCTCATAAAAACCAAATTGGCACGCAAATGAGTGTATTTGTAAAATCCCCCGTGACTTGTCTCAGTTCCCCTCCCCCCCCCCGCTTGACAACCCACTGACAGTGCTGGATTTATGCACCAATTTACCAGCTCGCGCGTGCAATGCGCAGCTACCTACCCCCCCCCCGCAATCATCGGTGAACGAAACTGTGGCAGCTACAACCAGTGTACGACGAGTACGCGGTTCTTACAGCTGACAATGATGATGATGTGGCAAACTTCGGGCCCGTTTGTGGATTCAGAAGGTATACTCCAATCCGACATGACTTATCGTTCGAACAAGAATCAACTTACTCTGCAAATAGTTCCAGAAACCACTGGGACCTCTGGTATACCTTCTTCGGTATATACTTTTCCTCCTTGTCATAATTTAAGTCATTGATCGGTAATTCGACCTGCCCAGCTGTTCGATGAGGAGCTTCAGTCCGTGCTTCACTGGCTGCATCCGTATCCACCACAAGAATCAAGCGAGACCCATTTTCATCTAACCGATTCCAAAGGAGTCGGGTAAGTAGGTAGGTGGAGAAATAATTGGTACCTAACTGATACTCGAAGCCTTCGTGAGTGGGGCGCCACTTTCCAGCCACGATTCCAGTCACGCAACTTGGAGACTGTAATACTGCGCGATCAATGCGTGGGTAATCGGCCAACAGGCTGGCAGCGAACCGACGAATTGAAACCGTGCTATCCAGATTCAACTGCCTGCAATCAACGCGGCTGCCACTAATGTTGGTGGCTCGCAGGATTTTGTCACGAGCCTTTGTACACGCGTCAGGATCCGACGAAGTAAGGATTAAATGAGCTCCTCGTTCAGCCAAGTTTCGAAGAAGGTCACGGGTAGGACGGGCTAGAAAATTGAAGGATACAACAGAACGGTAAAGAAGTAAGACTCTAGTAAAATTGTGCCCAACTGAAGTATTTAAACCACGCGTGGGGGGAGCAGAACAAAGCGAGGTTGGCATTCCGATAGACCCCGTGGATCAAGTAACCGATTGCTGGACACGTTGTTACGTGAAAGTGATACGAATATGGCAGCTAATACGCATTATCTGACAGGTATACCACTCATTATCACGGATACCAAACTCTCACACATTGTTCCTATCTACGGCGTCTCCAACGAAGAGCGTTCCAAGTGTTGCGCTCAACCACACGCAGTACACACGATATAGGTAGGTATATATAGGTATATATATAGGTATACACACACACGAATATGAACTACCTGCTTGGCTAAGTGAAGAGATAATGGCAAAATATTGAGGTACCATCATAACCTGTTGCTGAAAACTGGGTAGCGGGCAAATGTACCATTTGATTAAGATTTACCGACCCGCCCGTCAAAGGGATGGAGTTTGAGTCGAAACTGGGACGCTTTCGCTGTGAGTTGCTTAAAACTTGGCTGTGCTAACGTAAACATACCCTGAACGGATAATATAATACTTTACCAAGTTTACCAAGTCAGAAACAAGCTCTAAGCACCCTTTAAGGTGGGCTTTGAACATTACGTTTACAAATGTATCGATGAATATGGAAATTAAATGTGAAAAGAGATACCAACGAAAAAAAGCAATGGGGGGTGCTCGGATGACATGACGTCGCCTGAGACTATCACTCATTAGAATGGGGTATACCAGGTAACGGAGCATACGAAGGATTATGACATTTCGGTGATTGTTAGTTCTGGTGAGTACATGTTTAAACTGGGATAGCGCGCAGGATTTTCATTAAACTTGAGATGGAGCCAAACAAAACTGGCGTCGGGAACTTATCAGAGTCCCTCGTGTGAAAAAAGGGTAGGAGTACCTGCTGAATAAACAACTCAATGTGACTTTTGAAAATGGTGATTATTCTGGTTCAAGTCCAATTTTCACGCCTCGTTCATATGTTTTATCGAGAGTTTTGATGTGCGAATTCTGAAGGAAATCGTTCAACAAGTTGCTACGCCAGGCACTCTTGACACTATCGATGGATGTTGGTTATGTTCGTGGAACTCGAATACAAGGCCCATGTGGAGTAATCGGGTCCACGGCACCTTCGTTATGTAGACACAACTGCCCACGAATCTCAGGTAGTTGTGTATTTGCTGCAGCGGGTCACGCAGTCGTTGGTATAGCTCTCAGCTCCTGAGCTAAGGCTTGCTTACTCTCGATTCTCGTAGGTGTTCGTTTGACAAGTTCCATAAGAACCCGCGATGATCAGAATAATGTGTTCCTTACCTGTCGTTTGGGCATAAGCACCAACTGTAGATCTGATTCAGGAATCAATCACTGTCCTATCCCGCACGAAAAGCTTAGGTAGTATCTTAGTCGCTGACGATATCAACACACAAGTAGGACGTCTCGGTTCATCAGAAACGTGACTCCCAAGCTTACACTCAAGGCGTTATGACAATGTTAGTGTTTTGAAGCTTTATGCTGACCAACAGTTTTTCCGTGGCAGTAGATTCACATGAAGCAGGTATCGTAGCGTTAACGGGCATCCCTATGGGGCTAGACTGACCACATAGCCATTAACAGCCGGTGGTGATGCTCTCTTCTGGATTGTCGTTCTACCGGTCAATTGAGATCATGCTACCGTTCGGTTTAAGTTTTCGGTAAGTTTCCGAGGGAAAACTAAGAAACAGAATTTTCGTTAAGCCATCGAAAACTTTCTCACTCATGGATTAAACAATCTTACCAAACTAGCATGTGAGAACCTTTACGAGTTGGGGTCTTAAGAGACGTCAGTCGTAAGTAGGACAAGGTGAGCATCGTCATCCAGGTACACCCGAATGCCCACGAAATAAACAGTGGATTTCACAGCAGCCACTCTCACTCGTAGACAAGAGATGTCGTATCCCTTCAAACTTTGACCATAATTCAGCCAGAAAGACTCCTAAACATCCACTCATGCACAGAAAACTGGTGGAATTGGAAGGCTCTGAAATAGGGGGAATCTACAGCACCTGGGAAGGCCCAAGAAGTTTTTCACCTGATAAATAAAACGGGACCGTGGAAAACTGGTTATTAGTGAGGAATCAAGGCTAACACTGGAGATCTAAAACGCACCAAGCACCAACGTCTTGACCACTAGAATAGCTATTCTGAACAACTGATCACCTCACCCTGTATCCATGTATTACA
Source organism: Opisthorchis viverrini (assembly GCF_000715545.1). NCBI lineage: Eukaryota > Metazoa > Platyhelminthes > Trematoda > Opisthorchiida > Opisthorchiidae > Opisthorchis > Opisthorchis viverrini. Next base: position 15,698 of record NW_008752158.1, on the reverse strand, counting down.
TCTGACTAGTGAGCTTCTACAGGATTATCTTCTCTCCCCAGTTGTGTTCAACTTTGTCATCCACAAAATCATGGATTGTACTCTGCATGGGACTGCGAATCAAATCAAATCACATTTGGGGAAATATTGGTGGACTTAGAATATGTGGATGACATGGTTCCGTTAGATGACGATCGGGAATGGCCCCACGTCTCGACGTGCAGTTTGCAATCTCGAAGTGCAAGGTCTTATCTCAGGATTCCTCACTCTCATTTGGACTTCGGAATGAGGAGCTGGAATTTGTCGATGGGTTTACGTAGCTTGACAGCTTCATAAGCAGTGACCAAACTGTGACGGATAAATTTACTGCACATATCGCTAGGGAACGAGTCATATTTTCCGACATTCATCCGACGTATGTCAGAAAACATCACTGGATTTAAAGAGACATTCTACAAAACAACGGTATTCCACCACCGTAGTCGGCGAACACGTTCAACTTGGACGGGAGATTCAACACCGAGAAGACACATCGACAAAGGGCAACCTATTTCAAACGCTCCCAATGGCTGATCACCACTGAATCATACTATCGCCCGTTAAAGTGCATTGGAACCATTACGTACACCGCTGAAACTGTGAGATAAGAGAAAAAACTTGAACACCCACCCAACACAAAGCATAATGCTCAACCGTTTTATGAGAATCGCCAACTTAGTTAAATGGCATGCTTACTACAGTCATCATCATCATCACCATCATCATCATCATCATCATCGACAGTATGACATCAGTGTTCAACACCGATGCTTCACTGCAGTAGTTTACTACAGTGGTCCCTTAGTAACTTGAGATCTTTAACACTCTGAACAGCTACCGAAACAAACCCGGTAGGGACAGACCACTTCCTCATGTGGACATTTTTGGGACTAATATGGGAATGTAATCTATCCTAAATGAAAGGGGGCGAGGTGGCTCAGTGGTTAGAGAGCTTTTACTGACCAGAAGGTTCGTGGTTCGAACCCAACCACTGCCTCTCGACTCCCCCTATCTAGGCTTAGGCAACATGGCAGTATTCCAGCTCGCGCACTTCCTTCTGGTGGCATGTCAGTTAGGAACGATTTTTTTCCCTGAAAGATCATCTCTCCGTTGATCAGTCAATAGAGTTGTACGGACGCTTTGTGGGGGCTCGACATGGGAATAGTTATTTTTAACCGGAAAAACAATGGCACAGGAAATGCACCATTTCCGCAGTTACCAACCACTCTGGCCCAGTACAGTGAAGGGCTTCGGGCAGTGGGCTGTGGCCTGGGCAGCAGAATACAAGTAAGGATGACTAACGCATTTAGGGATCAAGCCTCGTAGAAATTTACACGAGTCTGTGTGGATCATGCAGTATGGCGGTAGGAAGCACAACCTAGTGGTTGGGGTGGCAGTGCATTTGAGTATCTTGGGTGCTAGGTGGGTTGACGACTAAGCGCCTATCAAGAGGAATAACTGGACACCTGCCACCACACTAGAAACTGAGAGGCAAGACATGTGACCCGCACAATTACGAGTGACCCGACGAAAAATCCGCTCGGACAGCTCAGCAGGATTTAGTGAGTGACATTCGACCGTCCAAAAAGCTCACGAAATGGCAGGAACCACTGTATGACTGCGAGGCTCACTGCTGTATAAAAAAGGAATGTGAAGACACTGATATTCCCTTGGCCAACCAACAACCCCTTTTAAAGTAACATCAAGAAGGTAAGTCAAGTGCCTGTAGTTCCCATTTTTCCTCATTCTTCAGTACCCTAAATGTCACTTCACAGCTTTTATTACAAGAGACAACATATGTGCACAGTTTTAAGGACGGGAAACTCAGCCAGTTTGAAGACGTACACGAAGGAAATTGAATGCGTGATGTTATTCACTGGACTACCTGGTCCCTCAATCTTGAGATCGATTTAGGAATGTGCATGTTCCTATAACTACTGTGTAGGGATTTTCTGTAGGAATTTGCTACCAATTTGCATCCAAACAAAGTTGACAACACCGGTCGTCATAGAGGATTTATTGTGATTGTTCTGATAGCCGAATTATTCGCGGTGAGCCGAAAAAAGTGCCGGACATTTTCAGATGTCCGGAATACCATATTTCTAGTATTGGAATACTCATAAGTGCATACAAAATTCAGGATTTGATAATTTAATTTCTAGACCTATCTTTGCATCGCCCTTCCAATGTAGCTAAATACATCTGTTTATAGATTTCCATTGCTAAGCAATTTGCTCAAACGGATATTTTGCCGTTATCGGAAAGTGATTCCGTTTGTCATTCCAGTGTTAAATCAAAGTCATCAGTCGCTTCAAAAAACGCTATACTACGGTTGAATCCCAGGGCTTCTTCACTCATCAAGGCAGTATCTCTATCATAACCTGCTAGTTCAAGCGACAGCGGAAACGCAGCTTGAATACACACGATGTAAAATGAGTCACTGAAGAGAGAAGTAGAATTTAAGAGTTCGATTTGAACGACAAACAAGCAGTGAAACAGGAATACGCTAATGAACAAACCACAGTCATGTCACTGAATTCGTTACCTGTAGCTTCTGTAACCAGAACGGTCTTGCCCCGCATATTAGCTTCTGGTCCATCATATTGTGGAATGGATACAAACAAACGATAGCCCAAAAGCCCGGCAGAAGTGAGGGTGGAAACAATGCCGACCGCTCGAAGTGCAGCATACTTTCTGGAAACCTGACCACCTGGAACCACTGGACGAACCTGCAAAGGGGAAAATCGGAATAGTACATCTTTGCTTATACGTGCTGTGACAAGGAAATTGCACGAAATCACATTGTCTTCTCCCTAGTAAGTTGTCTTCCGAGGAGTCATCCAACACCACACTATGCGACGGGTGTGCCCTGTCTGGGATTGGTGATATCGCAGTAGAATAAACTCCATCCCGAAATGCTCAAAAGGCGAATAAAGATTCTCATTGAAAAATGGCTCTGTTATCAGGACGAACAAGGCTAAAACTTACTAGGTCCAAAGGTTTTATCAAAGTGGCGGAACACGTGGACTAATGATCTGTTGGTTCTGGTAACATAATGATGGACAAAATCCATGTCGGCGCCTTCAAAATGGTCATGTTAATAAATTTCTGGTCTCGGTATTATTTGCGTAATTGTTATTGTTTGCCCTTTATTTTTTGTAACTACCATCTTCATTGTGTGCTATTATCACCAGAGCAGCTTTCTGAAGCCCTTACGCACCACTGCTCAGAACAGATATTTAGTAACCCTCCAGGGATTCTGTTCAACAAAATCACCTTCAAGCATCGTGAAAATGGCACAAAAACACCGCACAGGTTAGTCCGCTGCATCCGGATGACTGAATGTCGATTACATTGACTTCTTCAATATCGGCTTGCGCTTTCTTCAGTTGCCGTTAAGTCTGATGATCCTCTGGTGTTGCTAGATTGTGACAAACGGATGAAGACTGGAGTCGGATAGTGATGGAAGTTTTATATTTTTATAGGCAACCGTGTCAGATTTGCGTAAACATTTTGATTCCCATCCGCAAAAGTTTCATACGACCACAAACAACCCACTGAAGTGTTAAACTTCCACTCGTTTGCTTGTGATAAGACAAAAATCTCATTTGCCGAGGATACCTTCTCGGGGCACCGGATTTTTTCCATCGTGACTCTTTCTAGGGGAAACAATTCTTTGAGAACTGAACCGGACGTTCTGATGCATTCCAACAGCTGATCTAGTTCTCAAGAGAAGACACACTATGTCACTCCAGCAGAGTTGTCAGCGCACAACTACATCAACAGTCTGTCATAGCACAGCTGGCACAGCAGCCAGTCACATCCGTGAACTCTTTCCGATTGGAGGTAGCTAGAGTAAGCTGATAATTTAACCTTTAATATTCACGCAGCACGACTTACTAAAGTAACAAGTGAAGACAGTAAAACTAATAACAGAGGATGGAATAGCGTAAGATAGGTAAACTGCCGTTGAGTTTTCAATAATTAGCACACCTGTCCTGGTCGTATTAAGATGCTTTTGCTTGGGACAAGTAATCTCGCCCGGTCGGAGATTTTTCGGCCGTCAAGAAAGACACTTTCGGTAGTTCTTATTCCTGCTTCGCTGGACGAAACAAGCACTGGTTTCTAAGTAACCAGATGACGGAACTGACTTGTTGGGAATGTTGCACTGTCGTGTATCGATCGCAGATATGCAAAAGTACTGAATATCCTAGACACTCAACTAAGATGAAACAGCATTCCAGCCCATTCTAACGAAAACCGGATACAGAAAAAAAGCATTACCCCAGTGCAGAAAGTGTGTGATATTGCTCTTATTGGCCAGTCTCCTTCGAAGACGCCCCTTCAGGTCGATGAGACATTTTGGAATATTCTGAGGGGAAGGAGCATTTTATTTGTCACTCATCCAGGTCTTCAAATGAAGATATTAAATTACTTGGCGACGACTTATCCGTTGTGAATTTGCACAACTTTTAGCGCAGTAAGCCTAAAGTTAGACCTCAGGGGTGTATCTGACTTCCGTGATGGCTATGGTGAGTGAAAATAAAATAAGAAACGACCCTTCAGCTGTAATGCCCTTTCGGTGCCAACCAGTCGCGCCAACCCAAAGACGCACGGTGGCTGAGATACTGCAAATTTGCTCAAACCTAGACAAGAGCAGTCGATGTGTTGAGGTTGGATTCGACAACGGACCCTCCTGTCAGTAAGTTAGCGGATTAACCACCGGACTATCTCGAGCTCCTAGATGTGTGACTACAATCAGAGGATCTAATGCTTCTGTGATGACGTCCCATACCGTTGAATAAACTGGCATCAATCAAATTATGAAGAAATGACCAGGAAGCCGTTATCTTCCGGGATAACGTGTACTTTACTTCTGAAATGCGCCTGACATTCGAGTAGCATCATACTACAAACCATTAATAGGCATTCGTTTCTGTAGCCCCAAAGAGTGGAACACATTTTTTCTCGGGTTGAATTGGTTGTGAAAGCTACTGTATGAACATACAAACCCATCGGCGTTATGAGAGTCCTGGCGGATACAGCGTCTTTGACGGTGAGGAATAGTAGTGAACCCAATACTAATCTTTGCAGTCAACACTGCCATCACCGCAAACGACAACAGTACACCAGTAATATAGAGTAGCAAGTAGCCAACACACAATCATGAGCGAAGAAAGTCCTAGTAAGGAGCAACAAGAAGGATGGGAACTTGGTGGGAAGAGGCTCCATTACCCCAAAAATCCGTCAAGAAGAAGATGCCCACACCACTAAACAGCATTAAAATAAACTTATTTAAACATAATGTTGAATTAAAGCGCCATCAGCAAGATTCGCTTAGTGTCATTTGTGAAAATTAGCCGACACCAGCCCAGCGAACAACAACACACGAAACTTAGCCAAACAGTCCCACTACGAAACGAAAGCACGAACGGCCCTGGAATCGGTTGCGTGTCATGTCCTACTGGGTCTCCAGCCACGTGCAAACAGGATCACATGGATCCAAGTCGAGAAGGTGCGAACATCCCACACAACTCAGTTTGACTGTAGTCAACTTCAGTTCATGGCCAGTTCCACACAAAGTTTCGCCAACAATGATTTGGAATGGAAAACAATGTCGTCTCAGGTAGACAACGGTTGGGCATACTCAACAAAGATCCAAATCTCCTTAGCCTGGTAAATGTACTCTGCTGGTCTAACGATCTTGATTCGTTATCAAGTACACACTTATGCACTACTCTGTCACGTAAGCCATGTAACCAGTCAACTCTTGCTGAGCCACGGAGACAACGGCGGCCAAAAGTTTGAAGACGTCTCAGTTTCTCGGATCGGGAAGGCCAAGCCTCACGAACATACAGTAGGACCGCTGTTACGCCCGAACTGAGTACCCAACCATTTCGCTTCAGCGAAATTCGTCTCAGACGGCATACATGTGGAGAACGCTGCTCGCGTCTTTATTATCCATGTATTGACTCCAAATTTTACAGTACAATCACGGATTGCGCGGTCAAGCTTCGTGAATCGACCAAGGAAAACAGTTCTTCATTCTGAAGTTTCAGTTACAAGGGATGGGATATCCTAAAGGGAGACTTTACGCTTGAAACGTGCAAAACGCACCCCATTTAGAGCGCTCTGCTCCGACAAATGATCAATCGTCAAACAACGAAACGATGTCGACAACATAATCCAAGTCCGTTAATCACTCTGCAGATGTGATTCCGATAACCAAACTCATGATACCTTGGAATGTACATTTCGTGATAATGTCTACGACAAAGTTGAGCACAACAGACTAGCTGCACTGGTGGTGAGGGTGCTTTTAGACAGTTTACTGTACACCCTAGCCCGACCAGAGGTATGGAAACAGAGGACAGGGAGAAGATTCATGAATCTCGATGGCATCCCTTTCTGACCAAGGAAATTTAGAGCAGTCAACCTGCCCACGGGGCTAGAGGATCCTGTAAGGCGACTACAGGTCGGCGATGGGACCGCTGGAGCTATTGGCGTAGTGTGAAGATGTGGGAACTGCAAACCCTACCGCGTCAAAATCCTTGGTGCTCTCCGAACATGCGTCCTTATATAAAGGAAGCCACTAGCCATGTCACAAGTGTGGGAACAGTTGGTTTGGGTACCTTGTTGAACAGGGGTGCGACAATGGATAGACTCAACTCTCCACTTTCCAAAATATGTAAGAACAACCTAGTCAAGACGAGACTCAAGCATTCCCCGTAACAAATCGACGTTAAATTCCAATGATCACGTTTTTTGCATGCATCCCCATTGATGCCACGGCGTATCCGAAAGCGAAGCATCCTTTGCTGGCTCAAAGGCTGGAGCGTCTAGAATGCAACCTGGGGTTTTCATGTTACGAAACAGGCACTTTATTGGTCGTTGGGATATAGGCATCCTGCTTGACGCTTTCAGCCAAAGTACCTGCATGCGCAGTCTTTAAGACTGACGATCAGACATCAGCCATCTTACCTGACTCTGTTACAACACGAATCCAGATTGCCGGATCACACGCTTCTTACTGGCCCTACCACAGCAAACCAGCGAACGACTCGCGCGTGCTGCCATCTCCATAATTAACCGACATAACAATAAACTCATCCTCCGAAACCCAGTGTCCACAAGTACCATAATGGCTCGAATGCAATAGCTGTTTACAGCAAAAAAGAACCCAACACAAAAATTGATAACGCTCAAGTTGATTGACGAGACAACAGCAGGTGCCATACATTTGGCCAGTTTAGATTGGGTCGGCGCTGTGAAACCGGTGGGTTTTTATGAACTTCGTCAGCTCGGGGGTATCGTTCAGCATCCCGGAAAACACTGATATAGTATTACGCCACAAGGCTTCTGAGACAGACTATATTCTGGTGCGCGCAAGATGAACCCTATCAGTGAAAGCTAACAGAACTTATGGAGTTGCAGGTTGTAGAGATGCAAGAGATAAAGACCACACGCTTGTGCGAGCCGGGGTTAAACTCTATTCCGCTGCTAGACGAAAGTAGTGTCTTTCAAAGCGCATGAGCACTGCGTCGCTCCGTTGCTCAGGGAAGCAACAAACAATTTTCGGTGCAATAACCACCAGAGTGCACGCTAACAGTAACCTTTCAACCGACTAGTTAGTTCGGGTAAACGATCAGTGACAGGCCATGAGTGCCTCTATACCACAACTCACTGTCGATCAGTTGGGACATCGCAAGGACTTGACACCTGAGGAGTTTTTTATTCAATAAGACAGCGGTAGCATTATCAAATCGCTTGACGATCGTACGTTACGGCGAAGGCCAGAAGAGATCAGGTACGACGCCAGATAGGGAATCCACTTCCAGAGTTGGTGATTTCGGCAAACTGTTTCGTCCCACACGGATGGCTTCAGGGTGACTTCGAACACAACAATAAAATACACCCAGAGGAAGGCGGATAACTAAGCTGCTATTGAAAATATTTCACCAGGCGACCTAGACCCTGGTCATGATGTATTAGGTTTCCAATAGTATTCTTGATTAATTCACTTAAGGATAGGTTTTAGGTTCCATCTTGCGGATTACGTAGAACAGATTCCGAGCATTTCGACACACGATGGATTCCTACACTCCGCCCACATTTTGGTTCCACAACCACGCCTTTTTATCCACTCACGGGCTACCTTGAAGGTGTCACATAACCGATGGCCTAACCGGAGTGTACATTGAGCACTAAGAGATACAGCGTCTGGCATCAGGAAGTGATAGTGGCCGTTATCAAATCCAAAGCTCGATACAGTCCAATGATTTAGGCAGGAACTTACCAACCAGATCTGTGGTTCGAATGCAACCGCGCTATCTCGACTGATCTTATTTGGGTTTGGGTAACCTGGCATTACCTCATCCCTCTTGCTTCGTTCGGGTATTATGGTCACAAGGCTGAGGGAAATTCAATGGACTCCGCGTACGTGTTCAAAAACGCCACAAACAGAGTTCCCGGCGTCACGCATAGTCATGGACATCTCACCTCAGCTACGATGAGGCCGCTCCTAACGGATCGCAGAGTGAGCATAGATATATTCCTCTGTCTTGGGCCTCACAAAGTTCTTCTAGTGTTAGATGGCGAGCTCGTTCCGGGGGAATCTACTGAAAATTTACATCGAACAAGGGCGTGCGCCAAATGAACCAGTCGTTCCCAAAACAATGGACAACTAAGGAATGGATTGTGCCATCGGCAATTGACGACGAAGTGGTCGATCTGACTCGTATTTTTCAGCGGAAGGGGGACACTAGGCAGCAGAAGACGCATACGTCGTCTAAACCATATACTGCTGAGAAAAAACTGGTGATCAGTACAAACTTGCAGGGGACGTTCGCCATTATCATCGTGTTGTGTATTCGGGCCAAGAAAACTGCCAAACCGTGCCTCTCATGAACTGCGGCGTCCAACCTGTACAAGTAAATTCGTCATGTTTCCTATTGAAACCGGTTCTTTGTCTATCAGAGACCTACTGAGAGAAGCAGCACATTATCTTCGGGATCAAGTAAGCGCGAATAACATTTCACTACGTATTGACACTGTATCTTCTCAGCGCAAAAACCTTCGTCTCGGAGATGATATGGAGTTCAATAGTTTTTTATCTACTTTCATCGTGCGATTTCTCTATGAGTGCAGAATGTTTTGTGTTGATGGATGAGAGGGATTCTCAAGCCGCATCTTTTGACTTTTCTAATAAAATTGGTTACAGAGAATTGAAATCTCTCAAGTTACATGTAACATGCTTTCCCTGCTTCATAACACCGAACGGTCATCAGTGACCAACCTAGTGATAGCCGGGTTAGTCTGACTGTTCTAGTGAAAGGAATCAGATAGTTCAGACATCCATTCCTTATTCTTATTTGTTTTGCGATGCCCAGAATTCGGAATGAAAGTAGGTACGTGTGTGTATGTATGTGCTGGAAGAACCTGCAAAAGCGAGAACAACCTTACAGTTTTCTTTGAAGACGACAAAAGTCTTTGCAAATATGCAAACCTAACAGAGAATACAAACCGCACACAAATCCGCAATGGTCTTATTATGCAGTGACAACCCAACAATCGATCACGAACTCATGCAACAACTCACGACGAAAACAATAGACTTCGTCGTTAGCGGAGTTTATTGTGGAGGCAGACTTTGTATTACTGGTATACATGTCTAGAAAACTTCAGAAGCAGTAAATGAAGAGTAATCAGAACTGTTAAGACAGGGTCATTACTTATGAAGCCTCAGTATCACCCCCTTCTTCTTGAGTGCCTGAAGTCGACATAGTGTCTTCGTTTGTAGGAGCAAGGGAGCTAACACCAACGGGATCAAGGACACTGACCGCCACTCGCGACTCCGCGGAGCTGGCTGTTGCGAATTCACCTAGGAGGTTGGAAAGAGCATCAACTGAAGCTCCCATTGTATAACTGTTGCGACGCATTGTTGGGGCTGAAGGGGTGTACGTGGGAAGACGCGTACCACCAACACGACGAGGAAGACGTCCACCAGACGAACGAGAACCGAGGGTAGTCATAGAGGAAAGATCAAGTTCCTGTAATTCACCGTCTAAGTGAAGACCATCGGTCAAACTGTAAAGAGGCGATGGTAAGGTTCCACGAGATACACCATGACGTTGCATATTGTTAGTAGTGTTTGAAACTAATTCGTCGAGACCTGGAGGGACAGCAGTCAAGCGTTTTCCGACAGGAGATATTTGGCGGTGAAGCTGGAGGCAAAGTAGAAAAACCGGCAATAAAGACATGGTGTGAAGACTTTTCGGGGTGCACAGAATTTGTTCGTAAGACAATGGTTTCGAATATCCTTTCATATCATATCCTACTTCTTCGATCAGTCGGTGTTCTCCAACTCAAGTAAGGCGTTCTAAGTCAATGGAGCTAAATTCTACACATAGGTCACGGCTCGATCACCTAAACAGAGAACTGATCGTCTGATAGCAAACCTGCTCTATTGGATGGTCCTGTATACGTTCGAGGAAACTAAACCTATTTCAGCCTCTACATCTCCCACCGGGTGCACGATAGCTACCCACCAGAAGAACACCAAAGCTGTGTAAAAAAAATTTGAAATCGATGGAATTATGCGAACCGCGGAACAAAAGTCGTCGAGGAAAACCTGGGGAATACAACAATCATATAAAATAAACGTGCATTTCGAAAGTCGGGTAAGAAACAAGATAAAATGGAAACACACTTGGAGAGACAGCTCATTTTCGAACTCTTCGAAAGCTGCTTCAACCTCCGCTATCTTAAGCCGATCGTCACTAGAGTACGTCGTATCATTCAATTCCAAATCGATTCTCGGCGGCGCTATGGGGGGTAGGAAGATAGTTGTTGCGTAGATGGACATCTGTACAGCAGAACAAATTTAGTCCCAGTTTGAGCGTCGTTTTGGGGCAATAGTCGGATTTTGAGCGTCCGTATTTATGGGATTAGTTTTCCAAAGATAAAAGAGATATCCAACGCATCCACTGAATGTGAGGACACCAAATACCATCACAGGCTTGTTCTAAAAACATAGTAGGAAAACAAAGGGGCATTTACCGCTTTGACAAACAATTCGAAATTGAGGACACGAAACAATGAAGTGTGCTTGGGTGTTCTACGGCAGTTGTTCGTGAATCAGAAACACGATGGGACGCACCTGTCAGCCATTTCAGAAAAAGGTGGACGAAATTACCATTTCCTGTGATGCTCAGAGGATTCAGTAGAGGAGAATGTTCAGAGATAGCAAGCTAAAACGAGGAAACAACGTTGAGGAACACAAAAAACATATAACCGCTTCGCTCAATGACAAAATCGAAATTGTTCAGCTGTAACACCCTTTCGGTGCCTAGCTGCCATGCCGCACGAGGGAAGTACGAAGGCTGAGATACTGTCAGGTTGCCCAAACCTAGACAGGGGAAGTCGAGAGGCTCAATGATAGGGATGACGTTGGTGGTGAGAATGAAGCGATAACGTAACGCACAAACTGTAAAACGGTAGGAAATAGTAGATTAGCGGTTAAGCTCGACTCGGTTGGTATGAAAACTAAGTGACAAATGGCCACGTTTTTCAATGACTTGATAGTGTAGTGGTAGCAGCTGACGAAATAGACTTTGGGAATACCCGACCTGAAGCTGTCACTTTTATGTGGTGGTTGGGGTTGAGTGTTGCAATGACCCTGTGAGCTACAATGACTAGAACTTCGTTCCACAAGGCGCAACCATGCCAGGGAGGCCAAAAGGGAGCAGTCACACTAAGAGCAGTGAGACTCCGTACTATGCGTAATTGTCTGGGAGTAAAGTCGTATTCTGCGATGCGATAGGAGTGTGAAGGCAGTAAGGTGTTTCCCACCAGGCGACCAGCACGTCCATATTTATGGAAGCAACGATGGTGCCTCCAAGGACGGGTAAAAAAAGGTCGGCACCAGAAACCACACACTCCGATTGCCCAGTTGTTGACCATGATCGCCGACACATTATTCAATACGATTGAAATACCCTTAAAACAAAAGAATTTGGTACTGCTTAGAGGGCACCCAATGGGCGCAGCCGCACCAGGAATGAGACAGCAATGCCCTATTTCCTAAGCACTCGGGTTAGCCAAAACTCCTGAAGCCGAAGAGGTCAGACTATCAAGTCATCCGCTCCGGGCAGGGTCCCTAAAGAAAACCTTAGTGTCCGCTGCATCGCGGGTCAGAATTCTACTACATCTCCCACCGGGTGCACGATAGCTACCCACCAGAAGAACACCAAAGCTGTGTAAAAAAAATTTGAAATCGATGGAATTATGCGAACCGCGGAACAAAAGTCGTCGAGGAAAACCTGGGGAATACAACAATCATATAAAATAAACGTGCATTTCGAAAGTCGGGTAAGAAACAAGATAAAATGGAAACACACTTGGAGAGACAGCTCATTTTCGAACTCTTCGAAAGCTGCTTCAACCTCCGCTATCTTAAGCCGATCGTCACTAGAGTACGTCGTATCATTCAATTCCAAATCGATTCTCGGCGGCGCTATGGGGGGTAGGAAGATAGTTGTTGCGTAGATGGACATCTGTACAGCAGAACAAATTTAGTCCCAGTTTGAGCGTCGTTTTGGGGCAATAGTCGGATTTTGAGCGTCCGTATTTATGGGATTAGTTTTCCAAAGATAAAAGAGATATCCAACGCATCCACTGAATGTGAGGACACCAAATACCATCACAGGCTTGTTCTAAAAACATAGTAGGAAAACAAAGGGGCATTTACCGCTTTGACAAACAATTCGAAATTGAGGACACGAAACAATGAAGTGTGCTTGGGTGTTCTACGGCAGTTGTTCGTGAATCAGAAACACGATGGGACGCACCTGTCAGCCATTTCAGAAAAAGGTGGACGAAATTACCATTTCCTGTGATGCTCAGAGGATTCAGTAGAGGAGAATGTTCAGAGATAGCAAGCTAAAACGAGGAAACAACGTTGAGGAACACAAAAAACATATAACCGCTTCGCTCAATGACAAAATCGAAATTGTTCAGCTGTAACACCCTTTCGGTGCCTAGCTGCCATGCCGCACGAGGGAAGTACGAAGGCTGAGATACTGTCAGGTTGCCCAAACCTAGACAGGGGAAGTCGAGAGGCTCAATGATAGGGATGACGTTGGTGGTGAGAATGAAGCGATAACGTAACGCACAAACTGTAAAACGGTAGGAAATAGTAGATTAGCGGTTAAGCTCGACTCGGTTGGTATGAAAACTAAGTGACAAATGGCCACGTTTTTCAATGACTTGATAGTGTAGTGGTAGCAGCTGACGAAATAGACTTTGGGAATACCCGACCTGAAGCTGTCACTTTTATGTGGTGGTTGGGGTTGAGTGTTGCAATGACCCTGTGAGCTACAATGACTAGAACTTCGTTCCACAAGGCGCAACCATGCCAGGGAGGCCAAAAGGGAGCAGTCACACTAAGAGCAGTGAGACTCCGTACTATGCGTAATTGTCTGGGAGTAAAGTCGTATTGTCGTCTGCGATAGGAGTGTGAAGGCAGTAAGGTGTTTCCCACCAGGCGACCAGCACGTCCATATTTATGGAAGCAACGATGGTGCCTCCAAGGACGGGTAAAAAAAGGTCGGCACCAGAAACCACACACTCCGATTGCCCAGTTGTTGACCATGATCGCCGACACATTATTCAATACGATTGAAATACCCTTAAAACAAAAGAATTTGGTACTGCTTAGAGGGCACCCAATGGGCGCAGCCGCACCAGGAATGAGACAGCAATGCCCTATTTCCTAAGCACTCGGGTTAGCCAAAACTCCTGAAGCCGAAGAGGTCAGACTATCAAGTCATCCGCTCCGGGCAGGGTCCCTAAAGAAAACCTTAGTGTCCGCTGCATCGCGGGTCAGAATTCTAAGTCAAAGGCTCAAGGTGAGGTACCTCAACCAAACCCCTTCCTGGGCAACCGGGAAGTATAATTTGCCCGCGCAGTTCGGTGTTCACCAATGCCCCGCCCCCTTTCCTTTCCACCACATAAGCGAATGTCGCTGGATCATTTGATTGTCAGTTATCTGACTGAAGATCCTTATGCTCCCCGCTGCCTCAATAAACAAACCGGGAAGTATAATTTGCCCGCGCAGTTCGGTGTTCACCAATGCCCCGCCCCAACCCCTTTCCACCACATAAGCGAATGTCGCTGGATCATTTGATTGTCAGTTATCTGACTGAAGATCCTTATGCTCCCCGCTGCCTATTAGCAATAAACAAAATAACACCTTTCCAAATCTACGAGATCCCTTCCATATAAAAACTTTTAACATCCGTACTCTGTGTCGAATTGGCAAACAGGCAATGCTTGCTGAAACCTTATACTACCTTAAAATTGGCGTATATTGTGTCTCCGAAACACGCATACAAGACCCGAGCGTGGTTATGCATCTCAGAACGCCAGGGGGAAATCAGCCCCTCCCTCCGTGTGTCCAGTGACCAAGAAGCGATGACTCGTGAAATATATGGCGTGGGAGTTGCACTCAGCCTCAGAGCTGAACGCGCTTTGCTGGATTGGATCCCAGTGGACAGGGATCCAGCTCAATCAAGCTCAATGCCTTTCGGCATAAAAAGCGGTGCCTATTTGTAGTGTCGGCATATGCTCCAACGGACTTCAGTTCTGATGCCGAGGGTAGTTTCTACCGAGAGCTATCTGGGCTCATTCGTCAAGCAAAAAACACTGACATTGTGATCCTCGCAGGCGACATGAATGCCCAAGTAGGTCGTCTAAGCCTCTTGGAATCACATTTGGACGGTCGATTCAGAGTCAATTCTCGCCGCACAGACAACAGTTTACGACTCCTCCAATTGTGTGCTGATCAGGAACTGTTTCTGGCAAGTACGGACTTTCAACATAAAAGTCCGCATCGCGTAACCTGGCGGCCACCAGATGTAAGTCAACCGTGGCCCCAGCTGGATCAAGTGGCAATCAGTCACCAGTGGAAAGCCACAATTAAAGATTGTCGTCCCTTCTGGGGCACAACACTTGATTCCGATCACGCCATGATGCGTGCACGCCTGACAGTTCCCTTCCTTTCAGGCCCTCGCAAATCAGCAAGAAGCACGAAGAAACACTATAGCTCAACATAATCCATATGAGATAGCCCGACGAATCTCCACGGTAAACCCACACTGTGGTAGTAGTGAGCATGTGGATGAAGTGTGGTAAAATACGAAATGACCTATGTTAGCTGCGTTCAGCGCTGTCTGTCCGACTTCTCCAATTCGTCGAGATTGTCACCCATGATTGATGCTCGGAAATCCATACCAGTAGGCAAGGAGTACGATGGCGCACGTAAATCTCTCAAACACCAAACAATGAAGAGCCTAAGGAAAGACCGAGAGCTCTAGTGGATGTCATGGCTCGAGAGGTGGAGAAGGCTTTTGCTACCGAAAACAACCGTGTCCTATATCAACCGATACGAACGACTGGCCCGAGGAAAGCAACGGTCAGTGGAACGACAAGTGGAAAAGATAGCTCAATAATTCACTCGCAAAAACATCGATGGGGAAGATGGGTCAAACACTTTAAAAATGGTTTAGCTGGCCTCTTTAAACACAGCCTGTGGAGATAGTGGATACGGGCGAGTGGAATGTACACCTTGACCGCCCATCGGAATAAGAAATGAAGTACGAATTACCCGTACTAAGACGTGA
>NW_008752157.1:278864-280518 GCF_000715545.1 Opisthorchis viverrini | reverse complement strand
GACGATATAAATAGACTCTTGGTGTGCCAACTTTTAGAAGGTCACGTTAGAGATGAAGATAAATTCGAACTCGCAGCGGATGTGTGTACGAGTTCCGAAGAGCATTTCCAGAGGGTTTCTTTAATCATCACCATTATGAGCTGTGAGGACCACGTACTTATCGTACAGTAGCTGCCACAGTTTCGTTCACCAATGATTTGCGGAGGTGGGGTAGGTAGCTGCGCACAACCACGTGAAAGGTGGAAGAGAGCCAGAGGCGGTCAAACAATGACTTAGCAGCGAAGTATGAAAGCCATTGCCGACAAACTCAGCCAAACTAGTCACCGCCGTCTTCCTGGATGGGGACACCAAGACGGGCCACATCACAGGTTAGAGACATTGTCAGACATGGCCCAGTCGCGCCCTCAACGGCGCTAATTCATCCAAACTATTGCCTTCGATGCATAACTCCCTTCCTAATCCTCTCATTTAACAGTTCATTTTGTTTAACAAATAAATTCTGTCTAAAAATCCGCCTTTGTTCTGATCAGTTTTCACGTTCCAAGTCAATGAATATCGCTCGATACAAATGTTATGGTCATGTGATCATCTAATCCAGCGAACCAGAAGTGAAAACGTGGATATGGAAGAAATTCGTTCCGCACACAAGGCATGCTGAATACGACCAGCGAGTTGAGTAGTTTTCAGCTTTATTCTCTGTATCTCATGTCGTAAACGAAGTTGGGCGCCACGATAAGATATCGCACACGACGAATCTCTCCTTTTCCTGGAGTGTACTTAGATTATTACGATTGGAGAGGTCTTCCTTCCATCCTGTCGCACACGTGTCTTTTAGCTCACATCAGCGAGCTGAGGAAATGGAATTGAGTTTCACTCACATTGGTGATTAAAAGTTGAAAAATACCTCATATCGGAGTTCGTTCGAACTACCTATCCCCGAGCTCTGGACATCTGACATTCAAGCCCAGCGTGTAATCACCATAACCCACCAGAGTTCGTTAGTCGCAACGGATTTGTCACTGCTCGACACAAATGAGAAAATGGCTCGAGTAAGGACCCCACTATTTGTTCACATATTCCGGTGTAATCTCAAAAGTAATAGACAAGAGTCATTTGAGTGTATTTCGCTAATTTCGAGCAATTTGGTTTCAAGCAGAACATAAGGTTAACGGAAACTCGAGGACTGTGCCTACCTGATGAGCCTGAAGAAGGGCGAAACCGATCGTGGGTTTTCGGAGAATTTCCAACAACCTTTTTGAGTAGCGCACTACAAATATACACATGCATCGCGATACTGGAATGTCGTAACGACTGAAACATGATGTGGCCTGGTGCGGCACATTCAGTTGCCTGGAAACATCACAAACGAGAGATTCGGCTGGGTTCCAGGTGAGTCTCTCGAAAAACCAAATTCGTTTGCAAATGAGCGTATTTCGCTAAGAGTCATTTCAGTTCATCGACAGTGTACCGTTTGGTCGGCTCAACCGCACGGGCTCACGCTTGTTATAGGAACGAACTGATCGATTTCTTTTCACCAGATAACCTAATGATCTAAGTCAGGCAAGGATTTTATCTGCAATTGGAAAGATATGCGATGAACTCACAAAGCCAAAAAGCCTCTAAAACGTGGCCAGTAAGCCATATTGATTCTCAA
>NW_008752157.1:248167-277533 GCF_000715545.1 Opisthorchis viverrini | reverse complement strand
ATCTTACAAATCAATTTTTTGGATATCATTTTATTGGATGAACCTTATCGCGTGAGAAACAAAATAATTTAGGGAAATGTGATAAAGCAACTGATCAACCGTCCCCGGGATACAACAAATAACACGTTCAAGGATTTTGTGCGAAAACCCATTTAAGTCCTCGTTTTATTAGCTTTCGTCACTCGAAAATAAAAAATATAATATTTTTATTGGAATAATCAGTTGCCATCCACCCTCAGTAAATACATCAGTGGCTCTGTTTTGGACAACCTGAAGCGGTAGAACACCTGCTTATCACCATGTAGAGTTGATTCAGAACAAACTACCGAACAGTGAATAAGTAGGCAAAAAACAATTTGTTTCATTGTTACAACCTGCGCAATCCCCCAGCCGTCGTTTCATCACAGTTCACCACAACAACAATGTTTCCCAATCCTCGGGCAGTTTGAATTCCGCCACCCTTATTACTCTTATTGTAGATATTCCGAAGGCAGCCCTCTGCGGTTGATGCCGATTTTATCAACATAGCACACGTCTACTGATATCCATCTTTTAGATTGATCTTCTACTACGGTTGGAAACGGTTAATTTGCTAATATGATCTTTCTCGCAGCTGAGGATTAATCATGCGATGCTTTATCGATTTCTCCTTCCAGATGCCCATCTGATTTGGTGCAAGTTCAAATGCATCTAATAATGCACTCCGCTAACTCAAGTAGTCTGACGGTGGGGCGCTTTACTCCCGCCATACAAGCTTTGATGTTTTACATGGTCCAAGTACATTGTCCTCCATCGATCAGTCTCCTGTTTGCACTCATGACACATTTGTGCCCGGAAAAAGACTTCTTTCCGTCGTTCTTGCTGAGTTTTTCCAATATAATGATATTTTCCACTGTCTGGACTATAATCATTTTCAAGCTTCAAAAAAAAGAAGTTTTTACTGTTCTCATAAAGGTACCTACTCATAAGGTTGCTGAAAACTCCTCGAAAGCCGACGATCGGTTTCTCCCTTCTTGGGCTCATCAGATGGGCGCAGGCCCCCAGTTTTTCCTTATGTTCTACCTGAACCCAAATTGGACTGCTCTCGAGAGATTCAGTTGAGTCTCTCGTGAAAACCAAACTGATTTGCAAATGAGTGTGTTTCCCGAAAACAGTCAGATTTGGGTTCAAGTAGAACATAAGGTTGACGGGAACTCGGGGACTGCACATACCTGATGAGCCTGAAGAGGGGCGAAATCGGTCGTGGGCTGTCGAAGAGTTTCCAGCAACCTTGTGAGTAGTTTCCTTTATGAAAATATACTGAGATATCTCGAATATCGTACCAACTGAATCATGAGGAGGCCTGTGTGCAGCACATTCATAAACGAGAGTTTCAGTTGAGTCTGTCGTGAGAAGCAAATTGATTTGCAAATGAGTGTATTTCTTGAAATGTTTACTACTGTTTGAGTTAAAAACTTTTTATTTCCAGTCAATCACGCCTGACCTGCTCGGAAACATCACATCACTGGTAATATCTAATGCTGAGGTGAACGAAGTTGCTGAACCCCTGTTACTACACACAAGAGGGATGAATCTACGCTTCGTTGATCACCGAAATTGTCGTGGGCTCATTTCACGCTACCTGTCTCTCTAACATAGTATCTTATCGGCCCTCAGTCACAATTAGCAAAGACCTCCATGTGCGCTGTCACATACTTGACCGGAGACAGACTGAGTCACCCTAAACACGCTCACTGTGAGAAGGCAGTTATGCAATTCGAAAACGCGCTCGTGAGACTGTCAACTGTAGGGCTGGAGAGCTAGCCCGATGCGTACTGCCTTCTTTCATAACGTCTTCATATCCGTGTGGCTACGTTTATACGCGTCCGGTGTTTGTAGTTGTGTCGGACGGTTTGATACAGATATGCGAGGGTAAAACTTGTTTTCTATGGTTGGTTCTCATCGCTAATCCATCGTAACTTTACGTGACACCGGAAATCACGTCCAGAGGTTATGTGAAAATCATGGGTATGCACTTTTTGGAAAAAGGGAGAATGAAGGCACGTGGTACACTGAGTGGGGGTGACTGATACCGTTCTGAGACACATCTGTTGGGTCGGACTTTTAGCAATGGGGCAGCGCAAGTTTCGTTTGGCAGCGCATTTGCGTAGCATATAGTCGGATTTCAATCGCCTTTGCGATCGATAATAATCTGGAACTTACCAGTCATGGTTTCTCCAGGGGTAGCTGTCATACCACATCGACGGCTTGCTCTTCGTCGATGACATCGACTAGGTTTTCCGAAGGAAAGTGATACTTGAAAGGATCTTGAATTGTCTTTGGAAGCCTTTCGTAGACCTCATCAACTAGGTACAGTCCTTGGGTGTCCGTCAGTCCTAGCTTCTACTGAAACCCAGCGATTTGTCAAGTACACTCCACTCATTACGCTACTTGAGAGAATCTCCCAATTGCATCTTTCGTTTGTGGTGATCTTCAAATGAATGTGCTGTACACAATCCGCTAGAATAGAAATATCGTTGCGTTTCAGTGACCAGAGACAACGAGGAGCATCTTATCCGGCTGGCCGTAGTTGGAATTCACATGGAAACATATCTGACGTATCTTATCACCTACTCGTGAACTAGCACACGTGGCGCGGGATGTGTGTATAGTGACCGCGGAACGCCATTGGAAATTTGTTTCAGCTTTAAGCTTCTGTGCCTGAGAATGAGACCGCTTACTTTCAGTTGTCCTGAAAAGGGTTTTTTGATGGCTGTCGACTCAACTCAGGCTCAAATTGAGTAAAAGAATACAAAAAAAGCCATGTTGCTGCTTGGCTAATCCAATGCGAAACAAGAACTCACTCTGTAAGTCAGGCTATACGGAAAAGCCAAAAAGAAGTGCACGGCTGATCTAACCTTATCGTGAGTCGCCATAATTGCGCATCCCAGTAACTTCCAAGAACACGCCATTCACCACCACACCATTCGACGCTGCATTCTCTAAGTGCGAGTTAATCGGAAAGCCGATTATCTTAGCTGCTCAGAGCCCGTAACTACAAAGAGACTTAAAGAGCAGAACAACATCCAGGTTTCACGAAAGCGGGATTCTAAGACCAATAAGACTGCCTTGTTGCTGAGACAAGCTTCTTCTGAATGTTCTACCTGGATGTCTTTCGTGCCAAGAGCATTGTTTCAGTTCCAGTGGAATTTAGTTGTACTAACCAAATAATTTGTACGGTACCTGGTACCTAGATACGGACTCCAATGGAAGCTGGACAATCCTTGGATAGACCAGTCTGCGGAATGAGCACTTTGCGCACAGGAGGGTTTGACATTACATCACAACTTCGTGCACAATCAATGAAAACATACAATAATTTGCGAATTAAGTATTGTATAGGACAGACCCATTTAAGTTCCTCGTTTTATTCTTCAACTTAGTGCGTTATACAAAGGGTGCCTCATGTTTCACTTGATACGATATTCGAGATATCGCAATGAACTGAAAACCCTTCAATAGCCAACGACCAATTCTGTCCTTCTTGGGGCTCAGTCCCCGTTTTTCCGTCAACCTTATGGTCTGTTTGAACCCGAAGTGGACAGATTTCGAAAAATACATTCACTTGCATACCAGTTTGGTTTTCACGTAAGAGTCAAGTGAAGCTCTCGTTTATAATGTTCTTCAAATGAATGTGCTGCACAAAGGAATGTCCTGAAGTTGTTCAAGATTCTCCAAAAACTCTGCTTCCAAGAACACTTAGAGCCTTGAAGCCAGAAGTTCCTGATGGTAGCCGAAATGAAAGTCCTTCTACCGTTTAGCTGTCTGTATCCACTCATGCCAATACACCGATTTGATTAAGAGTTTAAGCTGCCTCGGCGTCTGCCCACTGCTTTATGTAATAAGTCGGCTGCGATTCCCATCCTTAATGTGTGATTGTCACCAACGGAAACGTACCAACTGAACCATGAGGCGGCCTCGTGCAGCAAATTCAGTTGCTTCAAAACATCAAAAACGAGGGATTCAGCTGGGTTCCAAGTGACTCTCCCGTCGAAACCGAGTTGGTTTGCGAGGGAGTGTAATTGGATAGTTTAGTGGAATTTGGGTTCAAGTAGAACATAAGGTTGACGGAAACTCGGGGACTGCGCCTACCTGATGAGCCCCAAGGAGGGCGAAGAATTTTCAGCAACCTTATAAGTAGTGCGTTACCTTACTCAATTTTCATACAGACCACGAAATGGAATGGCCGCGTCAGTAGCTGACGTCGAATCTTTGGTGTTTTCTTGAACTGCTTAAGACTGTTTTTCTCCTCCCTTGTTATTTCAGATCATCCCGAACAGACAGAAATCAAGCAGCCGTTATCAACCAATCCGGAATCAGAGTTACCACAGTGCATTTGACTCCATCCGTGAAAACCGTTCGGAGGGTGAATGTAGATCTGCGTAAACGAAGATAATCTCAGGCATAGGATTAAGATAATCCCATCCCGTTTAGACCTGTCAGTCCGGTTGAGGTGTAGGCTGAGCGTGGAAGGAAGTGTTCACTTTGGAATGGATTAGATGCTTGGCTACAGGCGATGCAGCTGAGGACCTGCCGGAGAATTTTCAGTTGCCCAAGAATCAATTAATCCCACGTGGGTTTTGCTGTTGATGCGACTCAAATTGTTTGCTCGATCCCGACTGAGATAAGAGGTCACGTGGTCCAAACTGGTTGAGAGACGGGAAAACCAGACATTAAACGGTAGCGGTGAGTTGCTTCAGGTTCCGTAGAATTCACATCTACATTGCCTTCTTTTAAGCAGCCCGCCTCCTGTCCTGGTAAAACTGTTTTGGTGTGTCCACGCTAAATAATAGAAGTCCCGGTGGTAATGACGTCAGCGTAGGAAGTAGATGAGGAGAGTAGATACAGCGATAAACCACATTTTAGCACTGCAACTCTGAACTCTGTGTTCACAGTTAAGGTTCCTCGAAACTAAAAGCATACTGGGTCATGTTCACAGAAATGCGCGTAAAATTTAATGGCATTTACTTAGTTCTTTGGGCAATAGTAAGACCGGAAACCATAGGCATGTTGACGAAACCCGTTCACAAAGAACCTTTTTGAAGCAGTTCTACAGATGATAGAGGAACTAGAAGGACAAAGTTTTAGTACCGCATGGTGTATCGGATATATTTATCAAGCTTCTGAAACGCTGAATTTCAGTCCGTTCTTGAATGCTGTTTAATATACTGAATATACTTGTGAATGGGTCTACGATAGGCAGGATGTGTCCCATCATCACTGAGTGGCAGTAAACTGTGGCATTCACACATGCTCCCGCTGCAATGAGCTGAATGAGGCACAACTGTCAAACCTGTGGATCACTAAACTACGAGAAGGCAGACTACCATAGACGAGAGACTCAGCTGAATTCAGTTGAGTTTTCTGTCAAAACGCACACATACATACACGAAGAACATACATTTTCAACGGACTATACCTATCTTGTGATTACCAAGAAGAGTGAAACCTGCTTTGGGGTGTCGGAGAGCTTTAAGCAACATCGTGAGTTGCGTAATACCTCTACAAAACCACACAGCGGTTGACTAATCAGATCTAATCTGTGGTGGTTCACCAGCTATGACAGATGGTTGCCGTCGCACCTAGGTGTATCTGTGGACATCCATATCTCCTTCAGCGAATATTTTCTACAGTTTTTGTTCACTTGAAGCAAAGATATGACTGGGCAGACTTGTCTCGCTAATCAACTAACAGGCATTTTCTAAGTAAGCCAGATCTGTGATTCTCATTCGAAAGCTGGGAAAAACTCGCCAGTTTTGTATCTGTCTGTTTAATTCACAGGCATACTTCTCGCCAGCGCATTCTTCGCATAAAAACCCTCTGAATACATATCCTTCCTGTTCTAGCGCATTTTCCAACTGTCTAAAGTCTGAACATTGTTTTATAGGCTTTGTAAAGGTAACTATGAGAGGCGAGGGCGTGATTATATCAGTTTTTACAAACCTCCAACAAATTGCCGACGTGGCATCAGTTCGTTCGTCAGGGGGCATAGTTCAAACTTTATCGATCGGGAAAATGTCCTCTACGCGGGGAGAGGTATAAGGAAGCTGTCAGCGTTCGAACACTGGTGTTTCTGAAGCACTTTTCGGGTCTGGTAGGAAGCAATGCCAAGCTAATCCAGATGGTCGTAATTAGAATGGACTCTTCAGCGGTGCATGAATTATCCTGGACGCATGAGAGTGTACAGAGAGCTCTCCAAAAGCTTCCGTAAACAAAGTGGTGTCCGTCAGGGATATCCACTCTCTCCATTCCTTTTTAAATTCGTGATCGACGAAATAATGAGACGAACGCTGAAGGGTCTCCAAAACCCTGGTGTTCAAATAGCCTGTGGAGAAAACCTTGTCGATCTGGAATATGCAGACGACATCGTTCTCATGTTCGAAGAGGAGGAGAAGGTGCAAATATTCTTGAACGAACTGACCAAAGTCATCCCGTCCTTTGGTATGCACTTTGCACCCACAAAGTGTAAGGTCATGCTTGTGGACGTGCAGTCACTGAACACGCCCCTTACAATCCAGGGAGAGGTACTGGAAGTTGTGGAGCGTTTTACGTACCTTGGAAGTTGTATTAGTTCTGATTGCAGTGTGACAGATGAGGTGAATGCACGAATCTGCAAGGCTCGGGCCGCGTTTGCTAACTTGAGACACCTATGGCGTCAGAATGGTTTATCCCTGAATCTGAAGGGACGTGTGTATCAAGCTACAGTACGGGCTGTTTTGTTGTATGGCTGTGAGACTTGGCCTATTCGAGCAGCGGACCTGAGACGTCTTCAGGTGTTCGACAATCGTTGTCTCAGAACCATAGCTCGTGTGGGTTGGTGTCAGCGAATCCGTAACGAGGCAGTTAGAAAGCGTGTTTTCGGTTGTGTAACGGGTACTTCCATTGAAGAATGTGTCCAGCACCAGAAGCTGCGTTGGTTGGGACATGTGTTGCATATGCCTAGCCACTGTTTACCGAAAAGAGACTGTTGTTTCCCATGCCCAACTCAGAGTGGCGGAAACAAGGAGGTGGCTAACCCTTGATCTCTCAGAGAGTTATGAAAGAAACCACGAAATTCTGGGTGCTGTCGTGTTACTCGGCTTCCAGGATGAGGACCGCGTGATCCTCACTGCTCCTGGTTGGAGACGTTGCAAGATGCAGCTGCCAACCTCTGTCAGTGGTGATCATGTTGTCAGTTTCTATCCACATTGCCTGAGTGAATGTCTGGAGGTGTAGGCACCCCGGGGTGATTGTGGTAAGCTTGCTTTAAGTCCCTCNGGTAAGCTTGCTTTAAGTCCCTTCCCCGTCCACCTTTACCCTTTTTCTTTACAATGAGGGTTTCGAATGAACCATGGTTGTACGGCAGCGAAGCATCGGTGATGAGCACTGATGTCATGCTGTCGATGATGATGATGATGATGATGATGGTGATGANTATCCTAACTTTATAGGTTTTGTTGGTTGGGACGTGTATCCCGCATACTGGAGGAGCGAGTTCCCGCAGATCTCTTTTTGCTCAGCCCTGTGTTGAGTGTTGGTGTGTGACCTGGCAACGAAATATGAAAACACTAATCAGTTAACTTAGTCGGATAAGCAACTGCCGCCTCCATGAATGGCGACCCCGGGGCTCAACTAACAAACGATTAATGACACTGGCAGACATAATTTAATTACATATTTAGTGGCGTTCATGCGTCGAAGCCTCTGGCTTCAATTCGTAGCTGCGCAGGTTTCCGAACTAAATGAATATATGATCGCCTCCAATGGTTAGCTACACCTCCCACGTTCTCCCATTTCCGGTGGTCAAAACTGTGGTCGATGGAACGAATGTACTCGCGGTACATGATTTATAGGCTGGAAAATGGGAATGAATTTATTAGAGAGGCTAGTTAGTCCAGGGTGACTAAATTAGCATGCCTACTGACACGCACAACCGGAAATTCCCAAGGGACACAGTGGCGAGAGTTTAGGGATCATTCCTTGCCCATCTCTGCAATCAACCCTGCCCACCCAAACGAACTATGTAAAGAGAAGTAAAAACTAGCGTTTTGTGAATGACTGAAACGCGTCAGTTTGGCACGCTGTTGATGTGGCTGTATTTGATTAATTAAACTTCTCTTCTGACGTTCCCGATTGGCCCAAAGCATCGGCGGTCAGGACTAATCGATTTTCAATGGGGTGCAAGTCCAGACCATGAGCACGCCTCTGCATAATTTTACGGTCGCCCACTTATGAGTCACTCCGGGTTCGGATATACGCTCAGACATTCCCGGAGTGAATGCTGCAGTTTGATCCCTGTCACACATCCGATTCCACACTGATATCGTCCACGAACGTAAGACTGAGCATCAGTCAAACTCCGAACGGAATACCTGAAGGATGGTACTTGTTCCAACAATGATGATCTCGTTTGTCAATCAGGCAGAATGGTCTTAATTCTAGCTGGCATACATAATAAAGCGATTCCGTAACTGTGGCAAGTTTTACCCTTCTGCTTGCCATTATGACATGAAAAAAAGTACGATAACTGCCTAAACCTTTGTGCTAGTAGTATCTCTCGACGGTGTTTGTCTCAGGAATGAGGTATTGCAATGTGGCGACCGGAAACTGCTGTCCATCGTAAGTAGCCAGTTAAAGATTTTTTGCTATCAAATTTGATATTGATGGCACCATAATCTAAGCCGAAAGAGATCCTACAGCCTTGTATGTAATGACAGAGCTATCACTGTTTTCTTTCTGTTTGCGAACCTGTCTTTCTTTATGCCAAGAAGCACGAAATTGGTGAATCACCATACCTTTCAAAACTGTCACAGTTTTTGGCCGGTAGCCATCCGCTTCGTTAACTCTTTTCAAGCTGGTAGATCTGTTCGAAACTGCTACCCGGTCGACTTTGTTGATTTTTTGGTGATTCAGACTTGCAAATTTAGTAGTCGGTTGAACCTCAGTTCTGAAATAAACAGCGATAGGGTTTTGATTTTTCAGTAAGTCCTGTTGATTACTCATGACCACTTGAAAAATCATTAGGGGTGACGCGAGGAATTAGGAACTAGACTCAGTTCGATAAAACTAATCTGTTTTTTGTATTGCATATTTTATCAGTGATGGCGACCAGACGTGCTTGCTTGAAGTGACCAGGCAGTTTGCGTTCTGTTGAACTTTATAACTCCAGAGGAATTCTAGGCGACCTTAACCCTGTATTGTTGACTGTTTCGCAATGAATTCTGTTACTTCATTTATTCCCGCCGTTTACGAAATAAATTTGCCGTGAGGAATCATAAAACCCAACGGATATCCTGCTGAGACAAGGTTCCTATTCGGCACAGCGATTCTCTTGTAACTTGCCTGGACGGTAGTGCAACTCTGTATCGGTCCCTTGGCTTCCTGCTCCGCCCACTATGGTATGTCAAAAGGCACGGTAGCTTTAGACAGCCCCTTATGGAGACAAAGGAAAATTATCACAACTGTATTTATAGGGTAGTCGCAGTGTGTTCCACGAGGTCGTGTCAGAATCTCAGTGAGAGGGCGAGAAGCGTCGAGTCAAAGGTGCTTGACTCGGATTGGCTGGCATTGTGGCCAATCAGGGCATGCCTTCGTTTGGCCCGTGTCCTGCACGTGACATCCGTCCAAATGATATGGTCGTCGGTTGAAGAATAAACCTTCCAGAAACGAATGACTGTTGAACATCATTCCTACCCAAGATGAGACAGCGCCAAGTATCTTTCGATATCTCCTCCAAATCTTCTACGGCCATCAAAGTATTAAGGTGCTTGACTCGGATTGGCTGGCATTGTGGCCAATCAGGGCATGGCCTTCGTTTGCCCGTGTCCTGCACGTGACATCCGTCCAAATGATATGGTCGTCGGTTGAAGAATAAACCTTCCAGAAACGAATGACTGTTGAACATCATTCCTACCCAAGATGAGACAGCGCCAAGTATCTTTCGATATCTCCTCCAAATCTTCTACGGCCATCAAAGTATTCCATTTTTATGGCAATCTCACTAGGCAGCCACGCAAGAAGTTACGAAATAACGTGGTTCAACTAGTTAGTTCGCACCGTTGTTTATCACCGGCACTTGCTACCAGTTCCATTCAGAATTTCTCGACAACAATAATTTCAGCCAAGTAAATGCACGAAAGACAAACAGGACTGTTAGCGAACGTGCAGACGCTTGCTGGGAGCCTCCAGTTTGCCTTCTTCGAGCTTGGTTTCCATGTGTACCCAGAAGCCCGGGAATTGATGGCTGCCGAAGTGCAAAACAGATTTGATATCAAACCACTCGTCTTCTTCGAAGGGGCGACGATTGTGGAGTGGAGCGTTTTCATAAAGAAAACTACTCATAAGTTTACTGAAAACACTTCGACAACCCACAACCGCTTTTACCCTTCTTGGGGCTTATCCCGAGTTGTCGTCAACCTAAGGTTCTGCCTGAACCCAAATTGGACTGATTTCGGCAAATACACCAAATTGATTTGCAAACGAGTGTATCAGTCGATATGTACCAAGTGTGTACTATGTTTTGTATGCAAACTACTAGCACCTTTGTACGGGGTTTCAAAACTCGCTGGAGATTCCCGAGATTCGCACGGAGGATGCCCCCCCCCCCGAGGTGCGGTCCTCCCAGGTTCGCAGCGCAGACTAGCTCTACCTACAAGACGAGATCTCAATAGAGAATCGGCAAACCTCCGCCGCACTGCCAACAATCTTCAAGTGGCTCAGGGGAAGAATGATGAGAATTCGTCAGTCGAGGGAACAAACAGTAATTGATCACGTGGTGTAATTTCTCTGATTTAAAGATGGATGACACTTTATCCTATCTAACCACAGTGCTGACTGAACGGGCAAGTGTTCAGACTGGAAGATCCCACTAGTTTGAAACTCCACCGAGTTTTCTGAACTACAAACTGTCATTAAATCCCAATGAGGATGAAACAGCTGTACAGTCTATAGATTGTTTCCACTTACAGAACTAAGTTCTAATTGAAATTTATCTGATTTCGTGACCACATAACTGTGCTTGCATGCTAATATTAGACGTAATGATAATCGTGACATATCGTCTCGTCCTCAAAAACGCCACCGGGATCGCCGAAGTTGTTTCTCTTGTTACAAAGCATTGTCCAGTGTGCTTTTCGAAACAAATCCAAGATCTTTCAAGTTTGCAAATAAATCGTTTCACCGCCGACACACGTGAGTACGAAAAACAACAATTGTTTCAAGAAATATTGATCAGTGTCAAGTGATGGCATTCTTTTGCCTGCACCGTTGCGTCAATTCTATATATCAAAACATTTCCAGGCTGCGTTCAATTCAAGACGCCTAGATGTGACAGCAAAACACCCACTGCCTGGGTAGAAAGGAAATGTCAGCTTGGTCGATGGTGCGAAAAATAGTATCTGTTGCCTGCGACCGCGCGTCTGAAACCTGCGTTCCTTCTTTCGCAATATTGATTCCCATCTCTGGGATTTCTAAAACGAGTTATCTATGGTTGCGTAGAACAACCGCTCCGCAGGGCAGCAGGAGTAGTTCGGTTGTTTACTTGCAGTTCAGTTCCCTGACATTACATCCACTTTTTAGCAGAAGTATCTTCCGGAGTAGAATGAGATTATTCTGGCACCTGAAACTCTAAACGTGCCAAACCGATGTAATTCTGCAACCATTAAATTTCTCGATTCGGACACACCAGGAGGACGGACAACAGTGTCCTTTTGGCAAAAAAGCGCGATAGGTAAAATCACCTGACTACCGTTGCTCTTGGAAACGGGAACCGCACTGGGTCACATACCAGTTCCGTGAATGGACTTATTCCAAATGGACTAGTATGCTCTAAAACGCAAATCGAAAAAAAACAGTCGATCTCTAGTATGCTTTTTGGTCTATTTCCAGACGTTTCTCTGGAGATTTACGATTTCCCACCTGAATAGCAGAAAGGTGTTGTTGGCGTAGCCTTGCATCATCAAATGTGTCACTTTAAACGTGTTCTTTGGATGATTGCTTTTCGCAAAAAAGAACAACGTTGTATGTCGAATGCGAAAATTGTAGACCTATCTTCGCTTACGGAGGCTTCTTGCAGGGAGGTCCCGCAGTAATCGTCGAATAACCATACAGAAAAACTTCCATCGCGCTCTTTGAAAAGATTTCTTTCTCTTTAGGGCCGATAACATTTTAGCCTCCATTCATTTAAACGTATTTTGGTGTTCGTGCACATATGGAAGAGGAACAGGATAAGCCATAAGGTGGATATCTCCCTGAACCTTTCTGTAAGACAGAATGTAGAGTTATGCGATAAAAAATGAATAGGATGCTGGAAATCGCAACAGAAAGATACATAATGGTGCATTTGGGCTTCTGTTCTCTGTAGAAAAAATGAAAATCGTTCAGCTGTGGCATCCTTTCAATGCCTAGCTGCCATGCCACACGAAGGAAGCACGTGAGCTGGGATATCACCAGGTTGCCCAAGCCTAGACAGGGGAAGTCGAGAGGCGGAGGTCGGGTTCGAACCACGGATCTTCCGGTCAGTAAATTTGCGCTCCAACCACCTAGTCCTTCTCGCCCCTCTCTGTAGAAGACGACACAGTCAGCGGTACTGTGCCACCAACCGGTGTCCTCAGAACAAATTGAAACGATAGATTCAGCTTCAAGTCAACGTGGATTGGAGTCTTTTCTAGCTGTGGGCAGCTCGCTCCTATGGTTCTTCGTACGAATAGAAATAATGTTGCTATCCCGATCTAAAGGATGCTTAAATCCAATTAGCAAACAATTATTAGCCAACTTCGTTCACTGTTAATCCTAAACTGACACATCAAACGGGCTTTCCTCCGCACTCCAGTGCAACAGAATTCCGCGCGAAGCTAGTCTCCCTCGGGTAAACATTCAATTATTCGTCTAAACCGGATTGGTTTCGACCACCGCTTTGCTGTCGACATACTGTCTAACCTGACACTAAAATATTATCCAAAATTTGGCAAGAACCAAACGGTTCCTAACCAAATTTTCGAGAAGTCAGCTTTTTCTCAACCTGTTAATCAAATATAAAAGTGTGTTTGGTGTGATCACCTCTGTCCAAGTTTACATTCATATTTTGTTTGCGATCTCAATCGATCCAGCGCCCGTAGGAAGAGCTCCCGTTTTGCAACAATAAGTGCTGTGAACAAGTCTCGACAAATGGGGATCACATCATCACCTGAGCCAAGTGAGCCCGCGAACTTCTCACTAACTCGGAGGTTTTCAATCGGTTGACCATCTGTCGCCTAACCTGTCTGATTTAGTCACGTTGAAAAAGAGACAAAGAACTACTAATAACAAGACAGAGAGAGAGCGAGTATCTGCGAAAGCTAATGATTAAGGGTCAGAAACTGGAGAGTTTGGCTCCTTCGAACAAGCTAACTAGCCTGAGGTTGCGCAAGCTGGCCGACAATACCTTGTCGGAGGTGTTTTTAACCGTTAATACTAGTTGTTCCAAAAAAGGTATGGGGTACTTTACAAACTCGATTTATTGTTTTTTACCTTAAAAAGACATTGTTGTTTCCCGTTTGGTTCGATGTAGTACTCAATCACTCGATTAAAAATGACATTCAGAAATAGTATGATTCTTAGCTGAGATTTCGTCCTGTACGTGGAGCTAATCTACGCTGAATCTAGGCTGCGCAGTTGTTTCATCCTTGATGGGAATCATCAGCAATGCGCATCTTTCAATCGCCGGAACTACACACACACAGTATTGGCTCCACGGGCAACTTCTCAGATCAACGTGTGAAAATAATCTTCTACTGAGCTACTTATAAGTTGGTGGTAGTGTGTAGCGATTTGGTAAGTTTTGATTGAAATTACAGGGGAAGTTGTCTGTCAATAAATCAGCCAAAAGCTCACCACACAATATATTTTCTCTGGCTGAAGGACGAGTATCCTGTCTGAGGGTGAGTCAATCATTCATGGTCATACAGTCATTTGTTCCAGCTACAAACAGGAGGGTCACGGCTTTGAAACTCCGTGAGGTGCGCACTGTTGAGGATTTCCAATAAGACACAGTTGTACGTTACTGTACGGCTTTTCCGCCTAGACTGGCTTCTCTGACAGGACAAGGTTTCAATTGAAAAACGATCAAATCTCCTTAAACTACGAACAATACTCTTCCTATTAAGCACCTTACTGTTCTACCACCCAGTCTCAAACTTGTACCACAACAGGCTCTTCTTTTCACTTACGAACTTGACGGAAGTTGCCAGATGAAGTCATCACAGGTCAGGGGTGTGAAGCTCGTATACCTCTTTCCGAGTAGGTGCTGTGTTCCCGAAAAACCAAGAGCGACGGATCCTGCACAGGTACTATACATCTTGGTTACTCTTAGATTCACCAATTGGTTATAGGGTAGGACAAAATACTGCTACCTTTTGCATTCTCTAGCTTTCATCGTCTACACCACGTGAACAGTGGGATGAGTCGGTTCCCGAGAAGTTTAAATTACCAAACGTCACTGAAAGATCCTCTGAGTTGCAAGGAATCTAGGGTGTTTTCTGGCAATTTTACGCAAAAATGTTTTGAAGGGACAAGGTAAACATATCAAAAGGCGACTCAAACATATATTGTACTTTCTGAATATGGGAATATGACAATCTGCGGAATACCAAGCACAAGTGCTCACAGTCAGATACCGCGCTTGCCAGATGAGCTGTACAGTCAGAAACACAGTACTTCGTGCCGTTCATCAGGTACTTGACCCAGCGTCTCTACCTTCCCTTAGTCCATATGAGTTGCGTTGTATCACACCGCACTCGAAGACAGCTCCT
Source organism: Opisthorchis viverrini (assembly GCF_000715545.1). Lineage (NCBI taxonomy): Eukaryota > Metazoa > Platyhelminthes > Trematoda > Opisthorchiida > Opisthorchiidae > Opisthorchis > Opisthorchis viverrini. The sequence continues at coordinate 262,729 of NW_008752157.1, read as the reverse complement.
AATAGGGAGTTTAAGTGCATTAAGATAAAAAAGGGATAAGTACATTTTCCATCCACATTCTGGGAAAACATTAAGTGCATTATCGCCATTACTCTCCTTGTTACTCATACATTCCAAGACCTGTGAATGTCGAACTCCATTAAAAATCGCTCAGCTTTAGCACCTTTTCGATGCCTAGCTGCCATGCCACACAAAGGAGGCACGAGGGCTGGGATACTGCCAGGCTGCCCAAGCCTAGACAGGGGAAGTCGAGTGGCGGAGGTCGGGTTCCAACCATGGACCTTCGAGTCAGTAAACTCGCGCTCGAACCACTTGGTTCATCTCGCCCCCAAGCTCCATTGCCAGTCGCTTTGAACTCTTGGTCAGACGTGCACATAACGAAAAAATCCCATTTTCGATTTCCCAATCACTGCATATCACTATTATCATTACGTCTAATATTAGCATGCAAGCACAGTTATGTGGTCACAAAATCAGATAAATTTCAATTAGAACTTAGTTCTGTAAGTGGAAACAATCTATAGACTGTACAGCTGTTTCATCCTCATTGGGATTTAATGACAGTTTGTAGTTCAGAAAACTCGGTGGAGTTTCAAACTAGTGGGATCTTCCAGTCTGAACACTTGCCCGTTCAGTCAGCACTGTGGTTAGATAGGATAAAGTGTCATCCATCTTTAAATCAGAGAAATTACACCACGTGATCAATTACTGTTTGTTCCCTCGACTGACGAATTCTCATCATTCTTCCCCTGAGCCACTTGAAGATTGTTGGCAGTGCGGCGGAGGTTTGCCGATTCTCTATTGAGATCTCGTCTTGTAGGTAGAGCTAGTCTGCGCTGCGAGCCTGGGAGGACCGCACCTCGGGGGGGGGCCAATTTGGGTTCAGGCAGAACATTAGGTTGACGACAACTCGGGATAAGCCCCAAGAAGGGTAAAAGCGGTTGTGGGTTGTCGAAGTGTTTTCAACAAACTTATGAGTAGTTTTCTTTATGAAAACGCTCCACTCCACAATCGTCGCCCCTTCGAAGAAGACGAGTGGTTTGATATCAAATCTGTTTTGCACTTCGGCAGCCATCAATCTCCAGGCTTCTCAATGCACATGGAAACAAAACTCCTTGGCGTTGACCCCAAACAGAAGGTAGCTAAATTCTTATTCTGCAAAGTTTTTACTATAAACAAGTTTTGCTGTACGAAGCATTCATCTCTGAGGACAGACCTACTTCCTCTAGATACTACTAGCGCATCTCCAGTGATAATCGGTGGTGAGGTCAATTATCGATCTGACAACATTGCATTTGTCAGATCACTCAGCCATAATGAATTCGTCAATTTGATTGGTCAACAACAGTCCCAAAGACTGTGAAATATGTTGCGCTATCTGCATCAGTCAACTGTAAATCTCAGGGTTGTTTGCTTGAACTCTCATTAATCGTTCGGTTAGTATCGGCATAAGACAGAAAATTTCGATATAATGGAGGGCGGACTGTCGGTCATAAATCATCGAAAAACCAGTTGGCAAATGGCCAGAAAAGTACCTGACCTTATGCTTAAAAGCATCCTATGGACTCGTGATTGGCAGTGCAGAAAATAATATGTAATGACTGGTAAGATGTTTCCAAATGCCATATGCGAGCTAACCTGATGGTCAAATTGATTTGAGCGAAAGATTAATTTATTCGCGTGAGGGCGTAAACGTAGTGAACAAGCAACAAACAAACGGAACAGTAGAGAAGATTGAGGTTTTTTCATGGAAGTAGGTCCAGTAAGTCACCTTTTTTGAAGGCGAGTAACCCGCACGTCGGGACAAGGCCACATTAGAACTGTCTTGGATCGCAGTTGCCCGAGGGGGGGGGGGTTAGTGACCGACATGTTTGTGTAAAATCACGATGCAGTACTATTTTACCAGTGATCCGCTCCATAATTAACGACGATACCAAGTTGCGCCACACTGCCTCTGACTTTTTTTAGCTGTCCTCTGCAGAGAAGACGCCTCCGTTGATTGAGTTTCAAAGAATTTCATTATCGCTCGTTTTTATTACGTCTCGCCGATGAAGGATGTGAGAGAGCGTGGTATGCAATCATAAAGACATAGATAATTTGGGATGACTTTTTCCTCGTGCAGGTCATTCTCCGCAAGTGTAAAAATTAGGACAGAGTTGACCATCACGTTTACGAACTAAGTTTTCATCCATGGACTAATCCCAGTTTTTCCCCAACAAGGATTTGTTCACATGCGTTAAAATGTGCCCAACACTTGTCTCGTTTGTCTATTGTAGACCAGGTTTCTTCCTTTTGATGGGTTGTCCGACCTCTCCGTCAGTTATGAAAAGACGTCTCGAGGTCATGTCCACAGATGTCCTGAAAATTCTGTAATATAACTGCTACAAAACTAGACTATTTCTTAGGTTGTTAAACAAAAAAAGCCGATTGCGGCGTTGCCCGAGCTCATTTTTTTGGTTATACCGGACGGGCTAGACACTCGGTTATCCTGGGAAGGCTCGCGCAAATAACCGATAAATGGCAGTGCTGAAGCACATTATGACATGGGCCGCCTTTCGGTACACGCAATACGATGTGGGTTATTTTCATAAAGGAAACTACTCGCAAGGTTGCTGAAAACTCTTCGGCAGCCAGCGACCGGTTTCGCCCTTCCTGTCGGAGCTCATCGGGTAGGTGCAGTCCCCGAGTTTCCGTCAACCTTATGTTCTACCTGAACCCGAATTGGACTGTTTTCGAGAAATACACTCATTTGCAAATCAATTTGGTTTTCACGGGAGACTCAACTGAATCTCTCGTTTATGAAAATCTATTCAGTTGATTCTCTCGTGAAAAACCAAATTGATTGCAGATAAGTGTATTTCACGATGTAGGTTACCTTTATCCGGCAGTCTGTCTAACAAAATCACCGTGTAAGGAGCTCGTTTAGAGGAGGTCTGGACGGACGTAATTGTTTTTTCGGGAGGGGAATTGAGGCTGTGAACAGATTGTCAAACACTATCATCATCATTTCTCTTTTGAGGCGACTGACCAGTTGATCTTTGCGTATCCCTCAGCTGTTCTAGTGATCGATCAATAGAAACTCACTGCAAAAACATTCGACTAATTCACTGTGAAAATCCAATCGCTCTAATCGCTTGTCGTCTCGAAGTGCCACCAATGGATGGATGATTGATCCCTTTCAACAAGCCGTATGCAAGATAAAATATTTGCCACATGACATTTGCAAGGGAACCAACCACAAGCGAAATCGTGAACTAATGCTGTCATTGCATGGCTCAGGGTTTTCAGTTTATGACATTACACCGACATTTCCTGCGATAATCTAGCAACAACACAAAACTGTCGGACAAGGGCCCTTGCTAGACAATGAAGGACATTTCATTTCCAACGTGGTCGAAAACAGCTGAACTCTGCAGCCCAAATCACACAAAGGTCTTCGGTTCACTGAGGAAGTGCACCATTTTTCCTGCGCAATTGTTTATATATATATATATTAGTATAGCCCTGAAATTCTAGTGAGCACAGATCGATTACGACTGTATTTACAAAATCACTTACTTAATTCACATGAATCGTGTTCTAATTACACAATGATGATAACATCTGATGCGCAGAAAACACCGGAAGAACGCAGTAAATTTGTGCATGCGTTATTTCACCAAGGTTGTGTATTGATCGGAATATATTTAAAGAGAGGAAGGCTTGTTGGTGCTTCTCGTGTGATCGATATCTTCGAAGTTTAACACTATTACCGGTTTTATTATCGGCGGTATTATCGTCACCCTCTTTATTGGTCCCCAAAACACAACCTCAGTCCAAGGAAATCACTCGTTCAACGACTTGTCATTTCAGCGATACCGTCATTTGAAGGTATGAGGCAAGCATTAGTAAGCAAGAGAACATCCACATAGACCCGCCTTAAATGCAAATAACTCGGAAGTAAGAAAGCAACTGGTTAGCAGTTCAGTAGGAATGCCGCAACTTCTACGCACGAAAAGGTGTAGTCATTTGATTTACTGGGTAATGTATTCAGCCTACGGAAATGAATCGAAAGAAACGAAGTCAAAGGATTACTATGGCTGGTTCACACGCGAAGCATTCGTACGGAAGTTCACACGGACTTTTAGCCACTAAAACACACACGGTTAGCGATTTTTACGTGAGTGTGAACCACCATCTGGGTGCTCACTTTCCGTGAACACCACTGCAAGGTTAATGCAACCTTACAACTGCCGATATTGAATAACTTTGGAGTTTTCATAAAAGAAGCTACTCGCAAGGTTGCTGAAAACTCTTCAACAGCCCAAGACCGGTTTCGCCCTTCTGCTTTGGGCTCATCAGGTAGGCGCAGTCCCTGAGTTTCCGTCAACCTTATGATCTACTTGAACGCAAATTGCACTGTTTTCGAGAAATACACCTATTTGTAAATCAGTCTGGTTTTCACGAGTGACTCAACTGAATCTCTCGTTTATGATATTCTACCTTGTGGGTAGTTTCCTTTATGAAAATATACTGCAATAACTGGAATATCGTGCCAACTGAAACATGAGGCAGCCTGTGTGCAGCACTTTCAGTTGTAGAACATCATAAACGAGGTTGATTTGCAAATGCGTGTATTTCTCGAAAACTTTGGAGTTTCATCTACCAAAGTTCGGCCAAGCCTGATCGTGCATCATACGGGCCACGTAGATTCTGGTTAGACCCATATCTTCGCCCATTCCGGTTCTACGGCAACAAAGTAACGCGTATCACACCATCGTTCACATCAACATCGACCTCATTGGTTCCAAGAGAAACACCACGAACCGAATTCGGCCACAGACCTAGTTAGATCCGCTGCTGAATTGATTTGACAGCCCTTAGATATCTGAATGAAATGATTATGATCTCAAATAGTACGCATTTCGGGATTTCTTGTTTCACTAACACTAATGAGAAACGATTCCAGGCCGTACAGACAGATATAATCAGTGGATCGAACCATCGTTTAGCTGACTTGGCACCGCTGGTTCAAGGAATACCATTGTCACGGTCACCAGTGTGGATAGAGGAATTTCACAGTTTCACTCACTTCACTTTTGAGTTTTGCTCGGTTGGGGGAAGCAAAGTTTGTCAGTCCCCGTTAGTATGCAGTAGTACCTTGACGTGGGAACATTGTTCCAAGCACAGATTGCATTGATTCCTCTGCTCTTCAGTGACCTTAGTCTGGAAAACTGGTTCGTTTTCATTCAGTATATGTCAAGATTTCAGAATTCCACTCGTACATACCACGCATCCCATGTTACTATTAGTATTCCACATCCTGTGCACATTTTTACCAACACTGTAGACCGGCCAACAACGATCACACAAACGAAATTTGACTGCAAGTTCGCGAGATATTAGGACCAATAGCTAGAAGCTTTTTTGGCTTGACGTCTTCATGATAGCCCTGGCGCCAGTCGGTTCTGGCGCTTTTGAATTCCAGTGTGAGGAGTTTCTGGAATTTTCAACTCAAGTTTTGTCCTGTAATTGAAGCCAATCTACGCTGAAAAGTGCCTCTCGGCTTTTCAGTATTGATTACCCTTCCTTACAGGACGAAATCTCATTTGAAAATGTGTTGTTTTTGTATGGTTCAATCGATAAATGTACCCGCATGTCACTGTGTGCAGTCGCCGACCCAACCATTCCACACCAAATGTTTGTGCAGTGCCCAAAGCAGTGCAAAACAGATTATATTTATCGACGCTGACATTTTTGAAGACGTTTTATTCCCTGAGCACTATCAGTCTGTGAATGGAGAAGTCACAACTGTTCTGTCAGTGAACTCGTTTGGTGCTTTTTGGGGGTTTTGGCCAGTTGCCTTAGCAAGTCCTCATCTAAGAGGCTATTCTGGTGGAGAAAATACGTCTCCAAACGTGAAATCCAGGTGGACGTAACATGAACAAAAACATGCTAGGGAGCGAACCCCAGCCACCCGCTTAATGGACAGGTATACTTCTAAGTGAGCTTCAGGGTACGCGTCCTCTTTGTTGAACCAATACAAGTGTACCACAAAAGTGGTTTTACTCAGCTCTCTCCGAAGGACTAAGAGTGGATATTTATCGGCGCATTTGTTGAACCATTTGTATGACTCGCATAACGATATTGTCCAGATGCCGGAAATGTTTTTTTTCAACTATTAGATCTGAACTGACAAGGTCAACTGTAAGCAGTACAAACCAAAAGACAAGGCTGTCATTAAACTGTGAACAAATTTTTAAACTCGGTAGACAAAACAAAATTAGATAGGTGAACCGAACAGAATAAAGTGCCTGAATGAGTAGAGAACGGGTGAATTCAGAGGAACTATTCCACCGGGTAATGGTGGAGGGCGTATGTTACTGATTCAAATGAGTAGTATCCTGTCAGGTGTCAAAGCGCTGTGCCTGCATCTGGTGCAAGGTTGATACGGAAATTATTGAATCATCCTGTGGTGTTTGTTTATTATTGTTTCACATTCAAAGAACATCCAGGAAAGTTCAAGAGAATGTTCACTTTTTTACTTTCGTTTTTGATAGCTTGTAACCGTTTTTTCGGCCTGTTGGTTTGGTCTCCCTGATTTGATCAATCGGCTTCTCAATTCCAGTAGAACTGTTCTCTAAATATCTTCCCCTTTCCTTCCCTCCTCCACGACAAATCCAGCGCTGTGCCGCCGGAAGAGTACGGCAAACTCCTAGGCTGTTGGCTTCCGGTGTCTGTTGTCGTCGCCCCTCGTTAAGCATGTTACGCGGATTAGTATAAAGCCACTTCCAATTAGTACCACCAAATTGTCTTTGCACATTCTAACCTCAAGAAAAGCGGTGATTTTAGACGTAACCAAATATATTCTGGCTTAAAAACTCTCACATTCAATGTCATGCAAACATGGCGATTACCGTTGAATCCTATTAGAGTACTGGGAAAATTGTTTGGTTGTTACAACCCCACGCTATTGGCTGACGTCATTCTCAACAGCCATGAGGATCGGGCGGATAATTCAGAGACCTACAGTGGTTTATCTCAGAGAAAGGAGGTAAACACCGTGTTTAGCAGTCTGACGTTGAACGCATCTTTCCTACTTCCTGAATTAGTTCAAAATTTAATTTCTCTATCCAAAACAGATCCCAATTGAACAACAATACTGTTTTCCGTCTGAATCGCTTGCTTCATTTCATCATCCTTTCCGGAGCGGGAGACACATACCAACTGTGCCCAACAGTCTGTATAAGCACACTATTTCGCCCATCTTCTGTCGACATTTAGGATGAATGCTGAATTGATATGAAATTGAATTAAAATAGACAGGCATGCGTCAAATCAACCGAAGATCTACAGATGAACGCTCACGCTATGCATACAATCGTCGGCGTTTGGTTTAAACATTTGTCGCCGTGCATAATATTTATGCTGTAGTATATATGTATACACACATATATATATGGATGTATTACATAATAATACGTACGTCATGGTGAAGATTCATACTGTAAAATCATGAGAACAAGACGCTCGTTTCTCATGGTAAACAGTAGTAGTAATCACGAATGCAAGTCCTTCCAGAAAGAGGTCATTCATTGACCGAATGACCCTAGTTGAGTACTATCATGGTCCCTATTAATAAGAACTCCTAAAACAAAACTGACCCCCTAGAAAGACCATCCACCAAATCTCCACCACAAACCCCTAGAATGACTTCGTCCTTACAAATATCCAGCTCCTGTGAAGCCACTGCAATGTAAAATCAAGGGGGTTTCTTAGCAACCTAATTTGGTTTTGCGAGAGACTCAAATGAAACCCAGCTGAATCTCTCGGTTTTGATGTGTTCCAGGCAACTGAATGTGCTGGACCAGGCCGCCTCATGTTTTAGTCGCTACGATATTCGAGAAATCGCGATATATATTTTTTGTAACGCACTAATCGTAAGGTTGCTGAAAGTTCGTCGACAGCCCACGACCGCTTTCCCCTCTCTTGGGGCTCATCAGGTAGGCGCAGTCCCCGAGTTTCCGTCAATCTTATGTTCTACTTGAAACCGAACTGCACGAAATTAGCGAATATACACTCATTTGCAAACTAATTTGGTTTTGCCAGAGACTCATCTGAAACCCAGCTGAATCTCTCGTTTATGATGCTTCCAGACAACTGAATGTGCTGCATTAGGCCGCCTCATGTTTCAGTTGATACGATATTGGAGATATCGCAACACATACACTACTCACAAGGTTGCTTGAAATCATCATAAACGAGAGATTTAGCTGGATTCCAGTTGAGTCTCTCGCAAAACCAAATTTGTTTGCAAACGAGTGTAGTCCACTAATTCCGCGCAGTTTGGGTTCAAGTAGAACATGAGGTTAAGGTTATCTTACTAAAGTTATTGCTGTGCCTCACGATTCGTTTCTACCTTATGAAAAAGTCCCGGTTTCAGTGATTTCACCTTGTTGTTCTTCGTGCATTAGTGCACACATGGGGTAAGCGAGCCCACATATCAACTTGGCAATTGTTCGTCATCAACCGTCAACACTGACAATACCCATATTTTCTCTTTACCAAGGGTGGCTTCTGTGGGGCAAAAGATTACTATGAAACATGCTCACAAACTACCCAGCATTTGCTTGACAGAACATGCTACTCAGAACGTTACATAAACCTCTTTGACTGTTCATTTCTGGTTCTGTTCTTCTGATGAAAGGAAAAAGGCCTCCGCTGCGGAGTTGTTCATTAGAAAATACCAACTCGAGAGTTACAGACTATTCTACAGGAGAAAAAAACTCTCGTATACATCTTGTTTACAAAAACTGAATATCAGTCTTCTCCTTGAACGCGTCTTTCTGAACTTTCCTTGATATTAATCGACTGTTACCCAAATGCAAGCAAATGCTACAAAGTGACTCTACGAATTCCGTAATGGATCTCATTTTTCAAGAGATGCGAAGCGGATTTACGACCAAACATGCTACTCGCATGCTTCATCAGTAGTATCCAGCGTTACAGAAATGGGCGTTCTGCCCAATTTGGAATCATACAAGGGAAGTCCTTCGTGTAACTTCGTCGCCTTCATGACTTCCAATGAGGTGGATCTAACACCGTCACTGATCTTGAGAAATCGTAAGAATATTCGGTAGCTTCTAGTCAAGCAGACAGCGGAAAGTTTGGTTGGTGCACAAGGTAAGAAATATTATCAATGGTAGCAAATTCAAGCACCAGTCTACTTTAAAAAGAATGTGACACTGGTTCCATACGGCACTCTTGCAGGCTCCCTGCGAATTTCGAATGCTGCGCAAAAGTCTGGTATGTATTCTGACTTTCCGCCAACTGATATTGACCTAACTGATAGTTTACCCAATCTAGTCGCTTATAAAAAAAATTCCACCAAGTAATGAGTCCGATGTGTAGTTGGTCGTAAGTGGGACATAGTCTGGAAACTTTGGACAGTATTTGTAATTTATGGTCCGAAAAACCTGCTATTATGTTTTTGAGTTCAGAAATGATCATCACCATAATAGCACCAGCAACCACTAGGTACTATTGAAGGGCATATGCTACTGACGAAACATGGGAGTAGTATCTTGTCAAGTGTCAAAGCGCTGTGCCTGCATCTGGTGCAACGTTGATACGGAAATTATTGAACCCTTCCGTGATGCTTGTTAATTTTTGTTCCGTGTTCGAAGGACAGCCAGGGAAGTTTAGGAGAACACTTGAGAATGTTCACTTCCCCGTGCAAATAAGGTCTTTTACTTTCGTTTTCAATAGCTTGTGACCGTTTAGTTCCTGTTGGCCAATAAACCTCCCCACACTCGAAGGTGCACTTCATTTCACTAATTGTGATATATGGCCAGTGGCGGCAACAGTTTTGCACAGCGCTGGCAATCCACTGCCTCACGGTCACGTCGATTGGATTCAGTAAAAAGAGGGAGAAAAGAAGGTCGAGGGAATCTACTTCCGGAAACGAGTGCAAAAAATCTGGATAGAACCTGATAGCCAGAAATCAATTAAGGTTGTCAGAACAATCAGAGGCGCGTTACATCAATATATCCAAAAATAATCCGGATCGTCACCTATGATCAAAGACGTATTCCTCCTGACATTACACTGGAGCTATTTCGTCTTTTCTGCAGATAAAAATAGGAACTAATTCGCAATCGAGTCTGATGTTGGAAATCTAAACTCAGAAAGACATTTTATGCGGATATCATGTGGCAGTAAAGATATTCCTTTCGGAAGAGGCCATCGGTTAGGATCTACTATTCAAGACCGTTCTCTGAAACAACTAGCGACGTTGAGTAACGTTCTAGACAAGAGAACATTTTCATCCGGAGGGACAAAAGTATGGTCGCTGTAAGCGAAACACATAAAGCTGTTTGTAAACCCTAAAACAACCACGGGAAAAACTGGGAAGTGACTCGTACAGCCATAACACGAAGAAAACTAGGGCTAGGAGACCAAATCCGGTCCATGGTAATCGATCAGGTGGCTGTCGATCTGTTCGCCGAGCTTGGCAATTGATTCACAGACGTTTCGTCGCTATTCGAGGGGACATTTCCAGTGCACTGTTGGTTGGGTAGTCCATCTCTTCGTGCCTGTTTATACAGTTTACAAAGAGCAGCCTTTGAATGGGTAGTTCATCTCTTCGTGCCTGTGTTTATACAGTCTACGAAGAGCAGCCTTTGCGCTGTAACCTGATTGGCCATTGACAATCATCCTACTTGGATTCTGGTTGGACCGATCTTAAACTGTGTTGCGTTGTGGTACGCAGGCACGAAGTGAGGGACCATCCAACCAACAGCGCACTTAAGATGTCTCCTCGAATGGTGACGAAACGTTTGCAAATCAATCGCCAAGCTCAGCGAACAGATCAACAACCAACTAATATACCCGAACTACCTAAATTCCAACATTACAAACATGCAGTCCTTGCTAAGAGATTTTTTTTCAAGAAAATTTGAAGTGATCTTTTCTGGAAGTGCAGTGATGACTTCAATCCTAAGGTCACTTTCAGAACCGAGACATCCATCAAACGTGCTTTTATTTCTGTGACTGTGTAAATGGAGTGGCACAGGTTTGTGGAAGCAAATGATGTACTCTGATTACTTATTCAATGCGCTAGTTTTGTGTTGGTCAGAAGGGGGCTACAGATTTCTACGTGCAACAAAACAGACGCATATCAAGAAGGCAAGAAAAACTAAGACTGTTAGGGATCAATATTCGTGTGTACCTCACGGATCCTCGGAAGGGTTCAGCCGTAAACTTTCGGGTGCTCAGACACTGCCTTGAGAGTGGGAATAGTTCACGAGGAATCAGACTCATTTGCACTTCTTCAGGGTATGAAACCACACATCTTTCAGCTCCAGACCTTCGCAACTAGTGGCCTGATGTTAAACAATCCTTTGAGTGATAACCTCTATTTGGAATGCAATGTGGCATTCAATTGTATTATTCTGTATATCATGAATCCGGAGCTACGTGCGTGGAGTTCGTTGCATGTGTCAAATTCAACCAAATCAGAAAAGATGTAGCTGAAGAAATGAAACTTATACCAGAGAAGTCGTTACTCGAGGAAGCAATCAACACGTATGACCAAGTGGTGTGCATCCGGTGAATGAGGGCCGAGCGGGACCTTATCTTGTCTAGACGCAACTTACTCACACGGCTGATTGGCCACTCGTGGCCGAACGGTTAGGTGCTTAAACTCCCTGAAGTTTCCTGAGATTCGCGCTGCTGATGAGTCCCAATGAGGGTAAAACAGCTGCACAATGCTTTCCAGCATAGACCAACTTCACTGAAAGGACGAAACCTTGATTGGAAATTTTCAAATATCCTCATGTAAAAGGTATGTACTCCAGAATGTCACGAGTTCGAATCCTTCTAGAAAGGTTATGCTCAATTTACTAAAATAATCGATAATCTGTAACAACCTTTCGGTGCCTAGCTACCAAGCCCCCCGAAGGAAGCACTAGGGCTGTGATACTGTCAGTTTGCCCAAGCCTAGACAGGAAAAGTCGAGAGGCAGAGGTCAGGTTCGAACAACGGACCTTCCGGTCAGTAAATTCTCGCTCCAACCACTGAACCCTGTTCACTGGCAAACAAAGTTTGATCATGATTTAAGGAATAAAATTCACCAACGCATCTGAGTGTCAATCAGCTTGGCACAGCTACGCGAAGGTGCCGCATGCCGAGCCATTGGTTAAGGCTCAAAATTTCATTGGAATACCCGTCTGGGTGTGGTAACCACACCCATCGTGATTTTCATCACGATCACCTGGAGACACCTTTGGAAAACAGAATATTAGGTCGGTCTGTACAAAAAGTGCACATCAATATTTGCCTTGTCGATAATTTACACAATTTGCATAAGCTATGGCGAATATTTGTAGACTTGAACCAATATAATTCTGGCATCACATTCATCACCGAACATGAAGAACGATGGCCTTTCCATATCACCCACAAGGCAAGAAACAATGATGAGTAAGACGAGAAAGTATTTAAATTTCAAAAGACCATCTAGTTAAATATAGATGAATCTTTGGCGAAGTACACTAGTTTGAAAAAAACGGGTAAGTGCTGACGGCAGAGTCATCCTTCAGCTGAAAAAAGATCGCCCAATCGTCCAGTTGCTGCGGCAGTCGAGATATCGCAGCACACGTTCTTGGCAGAACACGCTACTCACAAGGTTGCTGAAAACTCTTCGACAGTTCATGACCAGTTCAGGTTCATTAGCTGGGCACAGTTACCCAGTTTCTGTCAGATTGATGATCTACTTGCACGTGATTTCCGATTTCAGTTGTAATCGAAATCAGTGCTATTGGTAGGCACACCTGCATCCCAGCTGAATCCCATTGTCGTGGATTGTCAAAGTTTACAGTCGCCGCCAAGGTCGAGAAAATAAACGGACCTTAGTGCAAGGTATTTTTCAGAATCGAAACAATTTAGTCTAATGAGTCAAAGTGACCTATCTAACTACCTCGTCCTGTTTTCGTCAATACACGTGGGGGCAACTGCGCTGGAAAACTCCGAAAGATCACTGTCAATAAGGATTTCTGAGCAAGCCCAAATGAATTTCTAAAACTCCAACCCAAGTGGCGCAGAACTAGAGTTGGTGCGCAATAACAGGATGGTCATAAACTGCGAAATCAACAGCCGTCTATTACGCTTTGCCAGAGCAGCCGCGACTCGGCGCCAAAAAGCCAAGATGCATGAACTGTCGGAATTTGTGACCAGACCTGCCCTGCTCAAGCATGAAAAATGGTTAGGCTATTGCACCCTTTCGGTGTCTAGTTGCCATGCGACCCGAAGGAAGCACAAGGGAGGGGATACTGTCAGGTCTTCGATACATGGAAAGTCGAAATGCAGAGGTGGGGTTCGAACGAAGGACTTTCCATCATCATCACCATCAGCTGTAAGAACCGCGTACTTGTCGTACAGTGGTCGTGGCTGCCACAGTTTCACTCACCGATGACTTGGGGGCGACAGCTGTGCATTGGAGGCGGGAGCTGATAAATTGGTGCGAAAATACAGCACTGTCAGTAAGGGGGGGGTGGGGAGTTATGCATTAAAGGCAATAGTCTGGATGCACGAGCGCCAATGAGGGCGCGCTCTAACCACTGAACCATCTCGTCCTCGCCTGAGGAAGGCTGGTAATGACTCAGATCTAGATCTTCTACACAAGCAGATGTGGGGTGCGATAAAGTTCACTTGATGCGATTATCTGACTGGCCAATGCGTGTTTGTCTGTGAGATTGTCCATCTGTTATCTAGCCCTAACCCTGATTTTGAATGGATGCGAACAGCCGACGAATTGAATTCAATCGAGCCTAGTGTAGTGCTTCTCTCTCTCCCACGCAACACGCGTGTCTGACATGCTCCGAAACCCGTAACTGAACCAAAACGTTGTTCTCATACAGAATATTTCAAACCTGTTTTACAAGCTGAGGTTCCAAATTCACGCACGATTTTTCCCCGCTTAAATTAATTTAAATGAGTGGAACATGTACAGCTCCGTGACAAGCTCTGAGAGTACAGTGAGACGAATTTCCACTGAGCTGGATGAATTGGACTTGGGAGTGTAACTCACCAAATCTCTGGCAAACTAAATCGAAATATAAATATACATGGATGGAAAAGCAATGGATGAAAAGCAATAAGGACGAAAACAATGAGTTTAAAAATACATTAAATACACGCAGACATATAGCTCGGCGGTTTAGGCGCCAAACTACTGACCGAAAGGTCCATGGTTTGAACCCAACCTACGTATCTCGACTTCTATCCAGGATTGGACAATTTGACAATATCTCAGTCATTGTGCTTCTACAAAAAACACCTGCACCTTCGCCTTTTTGAAGTCAAGAACGATATCGCCTGAATATTCAAGATCGGCAAGGCTTTCGTCACAGGATTTTGAAGAACTTCCAGCGTTCGTCTCATTATCTCATCGATCACAAAGTTGCATGAGAGTGGAGAGAGTGGACACTCTGACGGACACCGCTTTGTGTACAGAAGCTTTTGGAGAGCTCTCCATATACTCACACACGTCCGGAAGTCTGAGAAAGTATAATGTTCACAAAC
>NW_008752157.1:240866-246903 GCF_000715545.1 Opisthorchis viverrini | reverse complement strand
GAAAAAAGGACAGGACGAAAACAATGAGTTTAAAAATACATTGAATACACACAGACATATAGCTCAGCGGTTTAGGCGCCAAACTACTGACCGAAAGGTCCATGGTTTGAACCCAACCTACGTATCTCGACTTCTATCCAGGATTGGACAATTTGACAATATCTCAGTCATTGTGCTTCTGCAAAAAACACCTGCACCTTCGTCAAGAACGATATCGCCTGAATATTCAAGATCGGTAAGGTTTTCGTCACATGATTTTGAAGAACTTCCAGCGTTCGTCTCATTATCTCATCGATCACAAAGTTGCATGCGAGTTGAGAGAGTGGACACTCTGACGGACACCGCTTTGTGTACAGAAGCTTTTGGGGAGCTCTCTATATACTCACACACGCCCAGAAGTCTGAGAAAGTATAATGTTCACAAACTTCCGGGGCATTCTTTGGTGGGTAAGCGTGTCAAAAAGAACAGATCGATCAGCAAAGTCAAATGCGCTTATATGTGTAACGTTGTTCTAGCACCTGAGAGGGTGTGGAGATTTGGGCGACGCAACCGCTACCAGGCCGGAATCCCGCTTGCTGCTCTCGATTCAGTTTCTCAAGAGCCACCATGAAGCGACGAAGCACAAGTGATGCCAGCAGTCTCGTTACAATCGGGGTTAAGCTGATTCCCTTGTGGTTGCCACAATCACTACAAGCCCCTTTTTTGAAAATGGGCGCTGTCACCTACTTCCTCCAGTTGTCTGGGGCAGTTTTTTTCAAATGCAGGCAAAGTGATCAGACAATGCGGTGAGAGGTCATTCAAACCAGAAGTTCAGTGGCGCTTGAGAGAACATATGTTGTCATAAACCTGAGAGGCCGTAGGGGGTTCCACGTTCACCGTCCACGGTTCTACGTCGATTGTGGGCTCCAAATGAGTCGCAGCTGGTGGCCACCAAAGCTGTTGTTCGAAGTATTCGGCCCACCGGTCGAAACATTCTTTATTCAAGATGACTACTCACTTCTGATCGTTGGTTTCGCTGACAGGCAGGGTTCCGGGGGCCGATCGCGCGGATCACCTAAAAGTCTTCGGGCATTGCCGGCTTTCTGAGCCTCTCCCACCACCAGACTTCAAAGTCGGCTGGCACGCTCAATTTCACTTGATGTCTGATAATTCGTCGCGTCAAGTTATGTTCGGGTCAAACAGGGATATTTCTCCGAGATTTAATCAGTACCACTGTTTGGTCTGATGAGCAGTGCTTGAGTGAGCTTTCCAACCAAATTGTATCTACGTTTTGAACCGCTGACATATGCGATCAATGTCATCATGATTGATAGCACCCGTAGTACACACTAGTGCTCAAATGCCATTTGGGTCGACTCAACGGATGTAATCATTGATATATATTCATATAAATCTTATGATAACCTCCTATTAGGATTCAACAAACGTTTATCACTAAAAAAACTGCAGGCTGCAGCCACCAAAGCTGTTGTTCGAAGTATTCGGCCCACCGGTCGAAACATTCTTTATTCAAGATGACTACTCACTTCTGATCGTTGGTTTCGCTGACAGGCAGGGTTCCGGGGGCCGATCGCGCGGATCACCTAAAAGTCTTCGGGCATTGCCGGCTTTCTGAGCCTCTCCCACCACCAGACTTCAAAGTCGGCTGGCACGCTCAATTTCACTTGATGTCTGATAATTCGTCGCGTCAAGTTATGTTCGGGTCAAACAGGGATATTTCTCCGAGATTTAATCAGTACCACTGTTTGGTCTGATGAGCAGTGCTTGAGTGAGCTTTCCAACCAAATTGTATCTACGTTTTGAACCGCTGACATATGCGATCAATGTCATCATGATTGATAGCACCCGTAGTACACACTAGTGCTCAAATGCCATTTGGGTCGACTCAACGGATGTAATCATTGATATATATTCATATAAATCTTATGATAACCTCCTATTAGGATTCAACAAACGTTTATCACTAAAAAAAACTGACAGGCTGCAGCTATTTGCACTTTGGTTTTGACCGCATACCAGCAACTCGTCATCATCTGCTGCTTTCGCACGAAAAGCTGTATTTGTTTGTCTCCTAGTGAAGTGAACAATCAATAACAAAAACGATTTTGGCAGCGTGTTTACATAGCAAACGAAAAGATAAACAAATAGTCTAGTCAGTGCTAACAATTAGCGATCTGAACAAATCCCCGAAGATATCGGTTTTGGTTGCTGAAGCCTCCCGAAATGACACCAACTAGGCTCGGACACCGCGGACCTAAAGCACGGCTCTCGAAGCGTGAAAATAAACCACGCGGACTTGACATTTTTGATTGTCGTGAGTGGACTAGTTAGGTACGAATTACATGACCTCTACAGGCTAACAACAGTGAGTTTCTGTCTGTTAACACTGATGTGTCTTGACAATACGGTTGGTTCACGGTCCGAACTTGGGGACAGCGACCACTGCCCCGAAATCAGTTGCTGACTGAACCATGGTTAACGGAAAACGGATGTTCGTACGAGTAGAAAAAAATATGTATTGTTCCATATCATCAAATCTCCTCCTGAAAAGAGATGGGACGCATCAGTTGCTCTGAAACGAAGCATCGCACCCACCATAACCGGACCGACACATTATAGTTTATTCAGTCCTGAAAGTTCCATTGCACATCGAGCAGCCACTATGGCTACACACCAAATCAAACAGGTTTCAAACCAAACAAACAGAACTAAAAATACCCTTCACCAAAAACCGAATGCTGTCAGGGATGCGCATGCAATCAGCTGCTACAATGAGCAACCTAGAGCCAAAAAAACACGACCGCTGGAATGCATGAAACCCGAGCGAACTTAATGTAAACAAATTTACTTTGACACTCCACTTGGTACAATCCACAGTACAAACATCAAATGAATTGCTTATCCATTACACACAAACACACACACGCAACGTGGCTTCTTGGCCACAGCACTTTTGACCGTCCCGTTGGACGCCGAACAGGTGAAATCAGTGCCCGACAGCCTGGAGAGAGAGGGCCATGCTAGCTGACGCAATTGAACATTTCCAGAAAACACCAACGAATTCCTAGTAAGAGCCTACATGATTCCTGCGCAGAATATGCACCATCAGATTAACTATAAGCAAAATGGTATTTTCACCCAATCCATTGTGACACCAGGGAACGGGTCGTATCGAAAAGAGCGAATACGATTGATTCAACGACTGCGCATTCAATCAGAAAATGAGGAAGGAAAAAGAACGTAAAATGGGTATGTGTGAAAAGAATACACAATCTACTTATTAAGTAGTATGCTACGACGGGGGACGCTGAGCTTCACAAATAGATATTTTGGGCAAAAACTGGGCTGCTATTAAGTGAATGAAGATCACGGTACTCAAGTGTCTGTGTGTGTATGTGCGTAAATGTAGACAAGAGTTGAAAGAGAACAGTCCACGTCTCTGCTGTGTAATGCAAATAGAAAGATAGAAAATGTATGGAGATCATATGGATAACGCCACCGAACGAATCACGAATGACGGGAAGAGAACGCGCGAAAAGCGGGAAAGTCGAGTTTGAAAGGAGAAAAGGGGAAATACGTATACCTAAAAGCTTTTACAGAATCGCAGTCTGCACATGGTGTGTGTGTGTGTGTGTGCGGTTAGTTTCTGAGTGCGATGTGGGGCGGGGCGGACATATTGCACTTGAAGAAGTGGGGCACAAAAATGAACTACGGCGACTAGATATGCGCACATGATTTTGTTTTCTGGAGTATCACTCAGCAAAAAAATGAAATAGACTGGGGAAAATGACCACAATGTTAGTGATACGTGGAGCCGGTGGCGAACAGCTTGCGGAATGAGAACGGAAAGTTACGTGGGAATCATACACAACAAATTGACGGGTTGCTCGACGAACGTAGGCCAATGAATATTATGCGATAAAAATGCTGGCGCTTCTAGCGAGATAATTCAAAGTTGACAAACCCCGAGAAATACCGAAAATGAGCACGTGTTTTTGTTGCTTTGTTGTACTTTCTCGCAGCAAAAATACAGTGTCAGGTGAGGCGATTCCAAAGGAGGGTCCAGTAGCTGAGGAATGACGAATCGATGGAGACTCCGTGCGAACGCTGAGAGAGGACTGTCTGAGCATTTAACCGCCGTTTGTTGGCTACGATAGTACGGGACATTTGTGAAGCCGACCCATCCTGTCATAGAAGACAGCACCGTAAAGTTCCAAAGGAGGGTCCAGTAGCTGAGGAATGACGAATCGATGGAGACTCCGTGCGAACGCTGAGAGAGGACTGTCTGAGCATTTAACCGCCGTTTGTTGGCTACGATAGTACGGGACATTTGTGAAGCCGACCCATCCTGTCATAGAAGACAGTCACCGTAAAGTAAAGCGAAGTGGAGTAAGTGTCTAAGCTTCAACATGGACCTCAGTGTATTGAATCTCATCTCGGCGGCGAGCCACGCAACACAGGAGGATGGCGCACATCAGCCCGAATACCTGGATTTTAAAGGAAAAAGAGGAAATAAGGCAACTGGTGAAGTTATCTACGATGCCAGACGAGTATCTGCTCATTTCCACCGCGGCTAAATCCACAGAACCCATAAGAGATGCCGGTAAAAATCACAAAGGTGTGTCATGTGATGACAGGCCCAGGAATGTTGAGAAACCCAAGATGCCCCTCCTCTATCAACAGCAACTGAAAGTCCTCCCTATGCCGATCTAGACCAGGTGATAATCGAAAAACAACGGTGTTCTTTTTAAAAAGAACGGAGCTGTCGTTCACCTCCAAAAGTGATCTCGGTGACTAAATCAAACAGTCCTTTGGGTCCGATTAGGTAAGAAACAACCAGTCGCGCAATGCAGATTGTGAATTACAGGAACCTGACACCATCTTACCAACACAAAAAGCTAGGCTCACAAGACAAACAACGATTCACGACCTCGACAGTTCTCTTTTCAATGCGCACACATCAACACCAAGGGAGTGATGGCATTACAGACATGTCGAGCTACAGGTTGGAGTACACCGCCATGGAAAATAAGGCAGCATGAGCATGCGGGTAATCGCAACCAAAGAAAATGCACGTCGTAGGCGGGAATTGCATAGTTGATGGTTCGTCTTCAAGAAATCTCAATGTCATTTAGCAGACACTGGCAAAACGCCAAAAATGATAGAGCGTTCAGGATGCACTCTCCTCGCTGCACCTCAGATCGCCCTTACTCACATCAAAAGTGCAGTAATTATTGTCCATAAAGTCTAATTGACTTGATTCTTTTTTTGTGTAATCCGGCAAATATACCACAAGACTCTTCCTCGGAACACCCCCTAAGCCCATCATGGCGGAGCCAATGTGAGTGATGGCCGCAGAACACTACCCGACGAAGCAAACACCCGGAAGCGAAGACGGAACACTTCCCGCCTCCTCCAAAAAAAAAAACACGATGTGCTATCAGCCCATATTTACTGGAGGGATATCATTTCACAAGTACACTAGCACGCCACACCAGTGGCTGTTTCACTACAAAGTTCTTCGGTGGACCTGGCACGGGTTAATGGACAAATTAACCATGAATGCATCGCACCACTGTTTGATCATCGCAATACTGCTTGGAGGGAAGGAACTTCGGAGATGGGATGAAGAAACACACCACAACCTGTCCATGGTGAATCGTTGTGACCAGGGGGTGGAACCACTAGTTCGCGATGTTGTGAATGAAGGCAATGACGAGTGTGACTCGTGTGACCTTATCGGTCAACCTCAGAGAAGAAAACAGTACAGCGTAGGCCTGTAAGGCCAGCTTGTAACATGGATGGATGGATCACTCCTAAATCAGCTAGTACAATGATTCTTAAAAAAATTCCATATCCTCTGATTCTTGAGTGATGGTTCACCTGCAAAAGAAGGGATCACTTGACGCACTTCTCGCTCTTAGTGGAGCACGTCCGCATTGCAATGACCGTCATCATCACCATCAAAGACAGCAACGTCAGTGCTGGCACTGATGTTCCACAACCATAAGGTTCGTCCATATATATATATATATGT
>NW_008752157.1:240129-240805 GCF_000715545.1 Opisthorchis viverrini | reverse complement strand
TGAGGACCCTAATCGTCCTCCTGTCTAGGTGTGGACGCCCTGGCAGTATCCCAGCCCTCGTACAACAATGACATACACAACTAACAATACTCGCATGCCACATCGGCCGTCACGTGGTGCAATGAAAGTGCCGAGATATGGACTCGGGTCAGTTGATATGGTCGTGTTTTTCAACAATGAAATCCATCTTTTGCAAACTTACATTACCTCACACGCTGGTTCGACTTAATTGTCTGACTACATCGATTTCAACGGTACTGACCAATAGCACCTGTGATTCGGAATATTCGTTTCTATCAGCACGTTTGAAGAAGGAATTTAGACAGGACGAGAAATAGATGAAAACGTGTGCTTCTGGGCACCCTTTGGATGAAATAAGATGCAGCGTGTTGGTTAGATCGTCGCACTTGGGCGCGCGAAAATTCAGAAAGAATGCGAATCCGCGTGATGACCTCTACTGATGTGCGTTCACGAGCAGAAAAGATTGTCCACTAAGCCATGCTTTTGTCCCGAAAACAATACACAAGTAGTGAAGACGCCATGCTCGAAGAAACCAGTTTGCAACTCACGTTTGGACGATTGTTACATTCAGACTTGCTTCGTCCAGTCAAAGGAGATCGTGCACGTGGAAAGATATCACAGTCTTTCCAATATGTCGCCTGGGGATATTCAACGA
>NW_008752157.1:209137-240095 GCF_000715545.1 Opisthorchis viverrini | reverse complement strand
GTCACCATTACAAGTCACCTGGGTCGGTCTTTTTGCGTGAGACATGAACAGATCTGTCCGTTTTAACCTGACGTGTTCGGGTTTAACCGATACTGTGAATAACCTCTCACACGACCGAAGACCCAACTGTAAGAAATAGCACCATTCTCAGTGCTCCACTTGCCTTCTCTGATGGCTGTATTCTTATCCTGTCTCCGAAGGTGTACTCCATGGGAGGGGTCATACGAGAAAAAGCTTAAAAGTGTTATCCATCACGCAGAGGATGAACATGGCTTCTGCTATCGGTTTTTCCATTTTACATGAATGTGACCGTTCGTCCTGTTGCCCTGCTGAAAGCACCCAATTCAGTGCTTTCCCGTTATCTGTTTGGTAGGAGAGTTTCAAACGACATCAACTAATAACTTGAAGCGTGTCACGAGAACCCTAACCAGTAGGTGTGGATGGAGGCGGGATGGAACACACGCAAAACACTGGAGCTGTGCACAATTATTCATGTTAATCAATAAAAAGTAGTGGAGGCTCACATGAAGAAGTTATCGCCTTCCGCTAACGGTGTTAACAGCGAAATGATGTGGGTTGTTGTTGGCCATCCCTGTGCCGCGTCAGTCCGCAGTAACTGACAACACTGTGTCATGATACATGGTCTATAATTGGCGTACTGTGCTGTTCTGAACCGCACCACACCACATCGCGCAGCCGAGACCAGAAACACAAGCGCATACACCCAAGCACACTAGGCGATATAACTTACTAACGTTTCGCGTTGCTGTCCCGAAACCCCGAGTTTCTAATCACATCAGCTGTAAGCAACAAACAACACGACCAGCGGCATACTCAGGGCAAGTCTAACAAGTAACAGGACCTTTACTACAATCAGATGTTTAGGCTTGACCGTACAAAGTCGAGTGTATCGCCTGCCGGAGTACGACTTAACACCTGGTTTAAGTTCTCACAATTATGCACCGACCCATCCACAGAGCAAAGGCTACCAAACAAGTGAGGGTCAACATCCAATTAACACCAGCATATGTACTCTTTATGAATGAAATATGTGTTAAGATAAAGACATCACACATTTGTGGACTGAGTCAAAACTAACAAGAAACTCGTTAATCTGGAAAGGCTACTTTAGAAGAAGACATTGGAGTCGTTTATTACCCCAAAATTGATGAAAATTCGTGCGCGACCCACAATCAATCCCAACCTGCCTAGGGTATATCAGAACGGACGTAGAACTATGGTTATCTGCTTGTCAAAAACAGGAGACTTACCCGAGTCAGATAATGTCAGATAGTTTGTTAAAAAGTGTTTTTTTAAGGTGACGCTTAATAAAAGATCCAAAAAAGGACGCATCGGGCACATTCCCAAAAAACTGGTTAGTCTGGTTTGACTTGGCTTGGCTCATTAAAAATCACTCCCTAATCCATCAGGGTAGACAGGTGGTCAGAGGGCGGGGGGACTATGGTTATCTGCTTGTCAAAAACAGGAGACTTACCCGAGTCAGATAATGTCAGATAGTTTGTTAAAAAGTGTTTTTTTAAGGTGACGCTTAATAAAAGATCCAAAAAAGGACGCATCGGGCACATTCCCAAAAAACTGGTTAGTCTGGTTTGACTTGGCTTGGCTCATTAAAAATCACTCCCTAATCCATCACGGTAGACAGGGGGTCGGACGGGCGGGGGGGGAATCCCTCCACAAAACACCATACACAAAAACACGATCGCACTAGGAAACATTTGGTTGTGCACTCGGAGTACTTTAGTATCCAGTAACAAAGAATAGCCCCATATGAAGTCGACTGAAAACAGTTCGACTCCAGAAACCCCGGAATATCTATGAAAGTGTATTCTTTGACTGCAAAGCCATGATTACGATGATCTATGTGTTCCTCTCCAGCTTGTGAACAGAATCAAAGGCACATTCTGGGATAATCTACGGAAAGTAGTCTCGAGTTTTGTTAAAACGGGGAAATGTGTCTCCCCTGGAGTACCACCATCACCACCACATGCATCCAATTCTGAAGCTGACACAGCCGGCTAAAACTGATCTGCTCTGGGAGCGAGTTTCTGCTGGAACGAATTTGACTGTTGAGAGCAGTTCCAGGAACGATTCGAAATTGGTGAATTTGGAGGGGTAATCTCGCGCCAGAGCAAGACGGCGTCAGAAATGGGAATTTCCTGTCCAGTAATAAATAACAGATTTCTTAACGCCAGAATCCATTTGGAAGTGAGTTGGTGTATTATCCTACGAAGAGAAATAATCTCATTGTTTTCCGAGTTCAAAGATAACCGGGTTATTGAAAAATACACGTCGTGTATCTGCAAGTCCTAGAAAAAGCAGAGAAAACTCACTTTGACAAGCGGAACACTCATTATCAGGGCCAATGCGGTGAGGAACTTTTGTCGAACCAGTTCGTTAGTGACTTGCTTGCAACCCTAGAGGAGATTAGGAAACAAAAAACATTAATAGAACATGAGTGATCAGTTTGTTTCCTTTGATATATATATATATATAGCGAGCCCTCTCTAAGAGCACGTCAAGTCGCGGCCAGCATTCTCCGTCATTCTGGAATGATACTGGAATTCCCGCAAGGGGCAAGATGGCCCAAGTGGTTAGAGCGCGAATTTACTGGCCGAAAGGTCCATGGTTCGAACCCAACCTCTGCCTCGCGACTTCCCGTCTAGGCTTGGGCAACCTGGCAGTATCCCAGCCCTCGCACAACCTTCGGGTGGCATGGCAGTTAGGCACCGAAAGGGTGCTACAGATGAACGATTCCTGCAAGGGAACACAATCTCCAGCTTGATTTTAATTCCATTCTGCAGGGTATTGGCTGTCACAACTGTCGCTGACGTGAAGTTCCTGCAAGGAAATAGTCTTTGATCCAGAATGAGAGGGAGATGTATGCTTGCTAGTCCAATCCACCCTGGATAGAGATGGTCCAAGTGGTTAGAGCGCGAATTGACTGACCGGAGGGTCCGTGGTTCGAATCCGACCTCCGCCACTCGACTTCCCCTGTCTAGGCTTGGGCAACCTGGCAGCATCCCAGCCCTCGTGCTTCCTTCAGGTGGCATGGGAGATAGGCACCGGAAGGGTGCTACAGCTGAACGCAGCTGAACGGATAGACCCTGGATAGATAGCATAAACAATTCGTCCCAACTTGTCTTTCACCAGTCAGATGCAAAGTGTTTATGTAAGCCCGCCTGCAAGCCCATCTCTATTGATTCTCGTCGGCGAACAGTAGAGCTGCTTTACTAACCTTGGCAGTTCAGTATCAATCGCAAGAGGCATATATGTTTCGGATCGCGAAGTTGGTAGCCGTGTTCATCAACTTTCACTACCTTTAAGTGATACAAGAATTTTTCAGAACTTGTCTGGGACAGCGAACAACATTTTTCTGAAGGATATGCAACGGTAGTCAAAGTTTGCGTTTACTTCTTGGTTGGAGTAAGAAAGCTAGTGAAAAATTGCGGTTAGATGCATTGGAAGGCATCGCACAGAACCGGGACCCATGGTGTGACTAACGCTCTTCTTTATAACCGTGAATTGCTGGTCATCTCAAATTCGCTACTACATTCCCTCACCACTTTTGATAGCCGACATGTTATTTTCTTGCAATTGCGGGTATGATGACCCCTCGGAGTTAGGCATCGTTCACATGCTCATCCCTCTGCGATGTGATCCATCACACCTCACTGATGTCCCTTTCCTGACAGGTAAATCATCCTAGGGGCGTAGTGTTTCTTGTTTTCTCCCGTTGCTTCCGTGGAAATCTCCAACTGGAATTCGCTTCTTTTGTCTTCATCAAAATGTACCGCTCCATCCGGTTGGTCATTTTTTGCTCCTCATTCACTAGAAAGTTTTAATTAAACGCTGTACAGTCAAGCTCTTTTTCCGTTTCCAACGGTGAGCCTTGCTCACGGGACTCGCCATTGTCTGCTGTCTCATTCCTACAACTAACCACTACTCAAAAGACGAGTTGACGTCTACCGTAATCTACCCTGGAACTAGTGTCTCCATGAGCTTGGCAGCATTTCTCCCGTTTCTACAAAAGTACCCGATCACGGGTTTGGTGTTTCCAGATTGTTCAGCTCAAAAATCGTGAATGATGTGTTTCAAATGTGCACTAGAAAAAGACAGAAACACCTGCACATGAGTAGAAAACCAACTGAATACCATCTAGCAGCTGTGAATCAGAAGCGAATACGAACACCAGGTTTACGAGAATATCGTTGCAGATTTTTTTACTTGGGGTGTGTAGCAGCTACGCTTAAGGCGCATCGTTTGGCAAACCGACGAAGAGGCTGCATATTCACGGTGCTGTGCAACAACACAGCAGGTACTACCACCTTACACACACACACACACACTTGTTCTTCAACAATCAGGAAGTGGCTGTAACCGGGTGCCTCCCACATTTAAAGTGCACTGAAGCTCCCAATGCCCATATTTCAATCACAGCTAGTGAGACCAAAGATTGTATGTTTTGTTACTTTATCTTGGTGCGTGATTTTGTTGCTGAACAGTTTACTGTGAACTGAATACCGGCATTCTCACTATTGAAACAGTCTTCCGTTCGGCAGTAGTAGTCAGTTTACGCCATTATCCAGAAAGACACCACTGTCCAAGTTTACGTGTTTGGCACTCAAAGCCCCTGGAGTGAGTTGTCAGTCATCTCGTAACTGGCAGAATCCGGTAAGAATGGTCTATACCGCACTTCACCATTGTGCCTGCGTTTTAACATTACGATAGGTCTGACTTTGTGGAAAAAAAGTAATGCTTTTAGACGGAGGTCGAATTCAAGAAAGAAAGGATGCACTCCTGCTTCGCGCTGTTGAAGTCAACTCAGAAGCTTGTGGTTTGCCCACAATTCACCGTCCAGTATGAGAACAAAATCCACAGATGTCAGCAGAAAGTTAACGGCCGTGCAAAATACCCCTCAACTGATTCACTCCAAAGTCGCCATCAAATCTATGAAGGCGGAGATGTATGCGAAGCGTGCAGCAAATACCAAGCCTGTTGGAGTGCTTCCAGCAGCCGACTACAACTCATGTCAACAGATCCATCACACTGTATGGCAGACTGACAATCACGCAGCTATTAAACGCAGCTTCCCCTTGGTGAATTTTCTTACAGCAACAACAGCATAATTCCACTGGTGCATCCTCCTTCCACCACATGAGTATATTCGGTCGTTGAGTCACGACACTGAGGGTTCTTCCGTAAGCAATTCATCCACTCGACTGTTGGCAGCATTACTGAGAGTATAGTTTGGTGACTAATAATAATAATAATAATAATAATAATAATAATCGTTCAGCTGTAGCACCCTTTCGGTGCCTAGCTGCCATGCCACGCGCACGAAGCACGAGGGTCGGGATACTGCCTGCCTGTCCAAGCCTAGACAGGGGTAGTCGAGTGGCAGAGGTCGGGTTCGAACCACGAACCTTCCAGTCAATAAATTCGCGCTCTACCCACTTGGGCCATCTCGCCGAAGTGAAGTTTTGTCCGTTTCCTTGGGAACTTGTAGAAGCACTTGCGTCATTCATGTACGACTGCGAAAGCCGACTTTTTTGGTAGACAAATATCCGAAACACTCAGTCGACATTCCTCTCAGGAGATAATCGTCACAGCATAATTGCGTCTCACGACAGACAAAACAAAACGGGCTTAAAACCTGAAAAGAAAAAAGAAGAACACGGCAAACAAGAACTAGAGGCTTACACTGGACTTTGCCTGGCAGGCAAGGGGTCTGTCAACCTGCGCGACACTCCACGAGGAAAACACAAAACCTTTCCCCAAGTGGGAACTTTCGTTTTATTGCGAAAGCTGAAAGGTGACCACCGTGTAGTGGTGGCGTAGAAAGAACTCAATAAATAATGGCCTAACAAAAATTAAGTCTAGACTCGAAAATAAACAGGAAGCAGAGAGCTCAGTGGAAGAGCACCGGTGTTTCAGTGCAACGGTAAGCAGCAAAGCACGCAAAGGCATGGCCATAAGGTAGGAGGTATACAGCGTTCTTGTGCACTTTGTGGTGGAAAAAAGACGCACTGTTTTTGAGATCGCGATAGAACAAAGAACAGGTGGAATCAAAACCAGTGCTCCGAGTGGCATGACTTACACCAAGCCTCATTTGCAAAAG
The DNA here is from genome assembly GCF_000715545.1 of Opisthorchis viverrini. NCBI lineage: Eukaryota > Metazoa > Platyhelminthes > Trematoda > Opisthorchiida > Opisthorchiidae > Opisthorchis > Opisthorchis viverrini. Next base: position 233,956 of record NW_008752157.1, on the reverse strand, counting down.
TTACTAAAAGGAAATACACATAGCAGACATCAGATACGTAGCGGTTCAATCCACTGACAAGCGACAAACTTTGCCTTAGAGGATACATGATTATGCGGCACCCAAAAACAGAAACCAACGGCACTTTATCAAGAATGACAAGCGAAACATACACTCATTTGCAAATCAATTTGGTTTTCACGAGAGACTCAACTGAATCTCTCGTTTATAATATTCCACAACCGAATGTGCTGCACACAGGCCGCCTCATGATTCAGTTGTCACGATATTCGAGACATCGCAGTATATTTTCATAAAGGAAACTACTCACAAGTCTGCTGAAAACTCTCCGACAGCCCACAAGACACCAGTTTCGACATACTATGTGCAGAAATTGCTAAGTCGACTACCCCCAAGGAAAAAAACTCAAATGTGAAAATTCAGCAACTTTTTTGCCCAGGGCCGTCGCATTCCTGAACTTCCGCGATATGTTTAAAGTCAGAATAGTCGAACACAGATTGCGTGCCAGTAAAGCACCGGTGTGCAAAACCGGCGCTGCTGCTGCAACAAAGATTGTGACGGTATTCCGGCAAAAGCATCATCAGTGATTGCACCGACATCCTCACGTCATCAGCTGATTTTAGGAAGCGAAAAACCTAATCACAAGTAGCACTACAACATGGATTACACGTTGAGGTCACAAGGGGAAAAGGTCAGCTGACTTTGCGAGCTGAACAGTCTGTCGTAGAAATGATGTTCCAACGTAGAGTGTTTTACTAACATTTAGGACAGGTTGCTCGCTGATTACGGGAGCCGATCCTAACAGGATAAAGCATGATGTTCTTTCAGGATTTCCTCGATTAATCTAAACCCGACTTTTGTCAGCAGATCAACTCTGAAAGTGGCATAAAAAGAAAAGGGTAGAACTAGGCAGGCGGCCTAATGTCACAAATGAACCCATACGTAACCCGACATCCAGATAAACGTCCCAGTTATTCTGCAATGCGTCACACATCTGAGGGTTGATTTTATGGACTGAAAGTTGATAGAGAAGCCATCCACAACAGCAGTCTTAGGCCTGCTCAGTGGCAACATTTCGACTTGGTGAAAAACGAGTGGGGTGGTTGTTGATGTGAATCGATGACGATGCCAAGAGGTGAAACGTACAGACAGATAAACAAACGGAGGGTGGCCGGCTTACCACAGTGAATGCTGCCGATTTACTTGGACACCCCGCACGACCGGGAATGCAACAAGAAGCTGGAATGTTTGGACCAGGGTAGTCATCGACACCGTAAATGCCGCAACATTGAATCTATGAAGAGAAGGACAATGAGAGGAGGCATCAACAACAGCGAAACGGTCGTAAACTACCAGCTATTTGGTTACCCGTAACAGGTGATAACTGATCGACGAATAAAAAGGATAAAACCCACCGAAATCGAACAATCCAATTGAGAACGATTAAGAGGTGGCCCGAAAAGAGCTACTCCCGGTTGCTTTCGAAAGCACTTAGAAGTGAGATCATATGCCAAAACCATTCAGATAGAGAAAGTCTTATTGGGCATGGTCTCGTCTTGAATATACGAAGTGTCGTTCGCGAACAACAGCCATTGAATCAGCGAAACCATCGTCATCAGAACCATCACAGACAGCGACATCAATGTTGATACTGATTCACACCATTCTGCCAAACCACGAGCTATCCACCTCGTGATCTGTTCGAGAATTAGCCTTCATACGTAAGTCACAGCCGAGCAACTAAAGCTGACGGTTCTGGATGAAGCATTGAGTGGCCAACTACGTTGTTATTTGGAGTATTCTGCCCAGCGATCCAAGTTTTTTGCTGGATATGTCATCGTGGTTTGTGATGGATTCACGGATGAGTGGCTTCTGAGGACCTGTCGAACTTGTTGCTCCTTTCATTTTTTCGACCTTTTGGGACTACCAAGCTTCCAGGCCGCATGGACACTCAATTTTACCTAACGTCAGTTGGTGCGCCGAGTTGGCTGATCGGAGTCTACGCAAGTACTCCAGAAGTAGTGACAGCTGTTTGCAATGTGCTCTAATTGGGTTTGGGACTGGTGCACTTGTGGGCATCGCGCGGTCAAATGATTTTCGCTGTTACGGGAAGCAGCACTGAAAAGTGGTCATCACGCAGCTGCAGTAAGCGCTCCCCGTTGTCCATGCGTCTTGGGTTTACTGAAAGACGACCATCTAAAGGAGCATTCAGGGACCAATCCTCAGTGTATCAACCAGAGCTGTTTTCATGGTCCTCAACAAAGTATCTGAGGTTCGTGTGTAACTAGTTTGCAGCACATCCCCGATAAGAGCGAAACTCGAGCCCCGCTGTTTGTCCTTCCGGTGTGGATTCGCCTGAAGATTGCATCAGGACAGGACTGTTCAAATGAGAGTGGTGTGAATGCGAATGTCTTCCACTATTGAGTACGACACCTTTCCCATAGGCTTTTTATTCGAACCACTGTCTTCAGTGTGTATTCTTCTTCGCTTCATTCATGGTGAACCAACGCACCTCCGGCAGAGGGTTTACAGCCGAACAGCTGAACTCAACTGGACACTGGGTGTATTCCATAATCCACAAGCATTTTCCCCTTCTTTCTCGCCCTCTGCCGTTATTACGCACCCACCTTTACTATGGAGGTATGGACAGGTAAGTCTCCTGATTCGACTGAATTCACTTCATTGTCAGTCGAGGTGACATCATCAGTGCAGGGTGCAGTGGTCCCCACTTAACTCCACACCGATGATGTCATCTTGACTGGTGACGCGACGTTTGTAATCCGACTACCAAGCTGGGCGAGCAGACTACCAGCACAGCAGTGCAACCGAGCTACCTGTATTCCGAAACATCACCAACGACTGAATTCAGGAGAGAAAAAAAGGATTTGTGCACACGAGATTACAGGAACTATCCATTTTGAAGGTGCAAACGAAATTGGAATCGTTGAAATATTCAAAAGCCTCGGGATTATAAGGACAACAACGACATTGCCTTTCAAGTTCTATGAGGACTACTACACTTCGCTGGCACATGTTTCTCAAGTTTTAGAATGTCCTTTGGCGTGGCACCTGGCGCGCATCTTCAAGTTTGTCCATCTGTGGTGAGTTCTTCACCAGCAAATCCACACGATCATCAGTGGGACTCAGATCCGAACTGTGTTGGAAATATTCCAACGTTTAGGGGCGAGATGGTCCAAGTAAATTAGAGCGCGAATTTACTGACCGGAAGGTCCGTGGTTCGAATCCGACCTCCGCCTCTCGACTTCCCCTGTCTAGGCTTGGGCAACCTGGCAGTATCCCAGCCCTCGTACTTCCTTCGGATGGCATGACAGCTAGACACCGGAAGGGTGCTACAGCTGAACGCTTTCTTTCCTTCACATGTCAGATTTCCGAGGTTCGAATGTCCGTCCGTTCAACCAAGCACTGTTGGGCTCTGATAAGGACGAAACACGGGTGGATCGAAAGGGTTAATCGTTCCACAAGAGGAGAACTGATGAAACAGTGACGTTTAAAAAAAGATTACTATCAGTTGCACACCTGCTTAGGATAATCATATCCATTTGCCGTAGATGACTAGTGAAAATTGTACTGAACAATGCGTGATCCAGCAGATTCTCCTGTAATTCTATTTTAGATGCATTGTTATCGATTTGATTAGCACCATCAGTGACGGTAACCTGAACACGCAACGATGGTGCTTCGACGCCATTCAACCATGTCAATTTTTTTTAAGGGAAAGAAGATAATGGGAAATGGGCAACAGTCCAGTCAGGTATTCAGGATAGAAATTACTAACATCGGCTCTCGACCATATACAGTGGTCTTCCCAATTTGTTCTTGGACTTCCCAACCCCCTAAAAGGACCACTTTATCCTAGCTCACCCACACAGACTGACAGAAGGGTCAACGAAGTTCAAAGAGGAACCATCAAATGAACCGAACCAGAAGAACTAGACCCTAGGCTGAACCCAAACACATGTATAAGTAGCCAATCACGTCAGAAGAAAACAGATAGCCCTCGAATGCTATATAAGCGCACGCAGGCAAGGAAGAAGTACCCACTCAACTGCGCACTGATGATGTCTCCTCGTATGGTGACGAAACGTTTGCAAGCCAATTGCCAAGCTCGGCGAACAGATCAACAGCCACCTGATCAACAACCAATAAACTCATCCGAGCTACCAATATTTCAACAAATTACACTAGAATCCCTCGGCCGGCACCCAACAGAGATTTAGCTAAACTTAGCTGATTGGTTCCCCTTTCGCCTTAAATCTCGACCAACCTCGGAACCTAGTCACTTGGCCTGATGAAGCTTTTGTGTCAAAAGCGAAATGTTGCCCAGCAATAAATGTACCGATTGTCACCAAAGTTCTTCGAAAACAAAATGAGGGGCCTTCTAAAATGGGCCGAAAAACTGTGGTGATTTTGGCCCTACTATTGCCCGGTAGGTTAACTTTTTTGGAAAGGGAGGAGAAAGTTATCTGGCATCAGACTTCATGGTTTTTTAGCTACGATGAGCCTAGACTCTCAAAATCCTTGTTTAACTGTGCAGTCCTAACACCGTCCAACGAACATTGTGTAAGGGATCGCTGTGCAAGACAGCGACTTACAAGTAACACAAATTAAGAAATCTACAACTGTTACTCGATGCTAGCTCACATAGATGGCCTGGAATTCAGCTACCCAGTCCATGTTTTTAGACGAGCGTGTCATCGGGGAAAAGGTGTTTTGGAATGAACGTCCGAGCCAGTGAAAAAAAGACGTCACATAGCGCTGGCTAGCTAACGTAAAGCGGTTATCTACGCCGCTATTCTCCGTATGTGTTCAGTTCGTTTGCTAATTACTGAGTGTTTTCAAATGCATCTCAGTTTCTTCATTTTTTAAACACACTGACTAATGTAAAGAGATTCGTTGTTCTCCCGAGCCTCATGATGTCGGAGGATTGCCATCTTTCTGTGAACATTTGTTCCAAGTACACTACTGACCACATTCAGGTCTTGTCTTTGAGGAAAATGCGAATCGATAATCCAAGCTTGGAATAACACCATGATATCGACAAACTGGGTTGGTTCCATACAGTGCCCGACCCCAACCGTGCATCTAATCAGCATGCATAGGCATGGAACGAAATTCGACCTACTATTGGGCTACATGGGTGCGACAATTAATCAATAACTCAGTTCCGGTTTGCGACGGAACATACACTTACTCCTTCATCATGAATACCGATCTAAGCTATGAGGGCAACCAGTCAAACAGTCCAAGGGTTAAATGGCGAATAACAGTGAAATGATTGTAGAAGAAATTGCAGATTACTCGGTCCAAGTACTGCGTTTCTGCTAAGCAACTGGGTATTTTGGTCCCTAGTAGTTCATCATATCCATTGTCTACTGCACGACAATTTTATTTCTGATAAGACCAAACAGGGAGGAAGAATAATAATGTAATATACCAACCAAAAATCAGTCACTCGTAAGAACCCCTCCATCCCAAAGGACAGCTATGGAAAGCCCAGTACCAGTTTTGCTACGAGACACACCAAGTAGATCTAATCCTTTGAATTCCCTTCAGGTGGAATGCAGCTTAGCCTCCTTTTGACACCAAGTTAATTTGCAACTGAGTTTTTATCGCGACCGCTCGTACCACTCGATATTCAAGTAGGAGATAAGGTTGATGAAGATTTGGGGGGAGACAGGCCTCTCTAGCTAGCCCCAAGAACGAGGAACCCGATAGAAAGCTGTGCAGGGCTTTCAAGAGTAGCACTACAACACATTCCAACATTTTGAATATCGTTCTAAAACACCAGCTCGAGATAGCTCAGATGCCAAAGCGTATCGGAAGGTTCGAACCCAAACCCAGCACCTCCACTGCAACTTGGCAGTAGTTCAGCTCTCGTGCTTCTCTTTGAGTGCCATGGTAGATAGGCACCAAGAGTGCTACAGCTGGGGGGTATTATTTACTGTTTGTGAGGCGGTCTTTGCGCAATACGTTCAGTTCAAGAGTACGATAGAGATACCGTGGAATTTTAGTTGAGTTTCCCATCAACACCGAGCTGATTCGCAAATTGGTGTTTTCCTCCATCTTTCTTCCCACTCTAATTTTTATCCACTGATTACCAATAGGAATAATCCCGCCTCGGTATACAGTAACTCGGCGTGCGCAGCATGTGACCAAGTCATCGTACAGTGCATCGCTGGATGCATCCGTTAAACACCCATATTTCTTGGTCCCAGCCTATTCCACATAAAGAGTTGAGAAATCGTTGGTCAGAGATACCGAGACGTCTCAGATTCTCCACCACGATTACAGAGTCTGTACTGTAGTCAGACAAGCGCGTCATTTATGTCCTAACAACCTCAAAAGTGAAACGAATTGGAAAGAGCTATTGATGGCTTACCTTCATCTGTAAAACCACTGTCATGAGAGACTTAATTCACAAGATAAGTAATCTGTTCCAACACCTCTGGTGCCTCTCCTCAAACGGCTACGTGCAAGTTTGACCAGTGCACGTCCTGCATGCTGAGTCTGCGTGGAACGAAAAGATGACCCCGTTCAGCATATCTGATGAGGCATTGCTTTTGATTAATGAGGACAATGGCGCCAGCGTATTACAGGTGACTCAAACTCTCTCTCCCAGCGCTCTGAACACCGAAAGATGGAAATCCTTTAAGTCTCATCAGCTGTAAAGTTGAACGAAAAACCCTTGACAGCCACCCGTGTCCATGGGGCAATATTTGGAGCAACTCATACAATCAAACCCACAGTTGCGTGAAGACCAAATCTTAAGGCTTTCATGATCTTCTATAGAGCACTCTGTTGTAGAGTGGTTGAAGAACCAATCGGTCCACGGAATCTAGTGCACAGTTGAATTAAAGGGACACGAAGACGGTGGGACGCTTCTACGCATGCCGTGGTTCTGACGGATTGCAGCTGTGGTTCACACAACCTCTTACCAGCATGAATCATTCCACCTATGTCCGGGTCAAGGTTCTGTCACAAGACGACGTTTTATAAGCAATGCAGAGTTTTTTTTGCCACAGAGTTAAGATAACAACTCTACGTTCGCAACACACTGCTAGTTATTTTCTACAGTGACGGTCTCGCTCTTCTAAACAGAGGATTTCTTCTCCAATCTTGAACAAAGCAGGACAAGCATCTCGAAAGAGCATGAGGACAAGAATGTATCCATGTATTCCGGAGGGTGTCCAAGGTCGCCATCCATAACTCATACACAGGTTATGACTCCGACTGAATCGTGCCAGTTGGCTTATCGTTCGAAGTGTCCGACCGAACGATTCGCGGCTTTCTTTTTCCTGGAGATGAAATAGCCGTTTTGTAGTAAATCGTTTCATTCACCGGTGCCTTCCTTGGGCTAATCCCAGAAACTAGTAAGAGTCTCATCTTTCCGGGATTTTTCGTTCCCTCAACTGCTCCTTCTGGATGGTTGTGCGGCACTGAAGCATCAGTGCCAACACTGATGCCGCTGTCTTTGATGATGATGATGATGGTGATGAGGAGGAGGAAGATGATGATCCTTCTGGACCAAGATTACCTACCAAAAGGTATGCTTTTTTCGATTACTATCTGAGAGCTTGCCGAATTGTGCTGCATTCTCGAGCTGCTAAAATTTGTGATAAAGCACGGGGTAATGTCTTGATATACTATATACTGTACGACTGTACCACAAGAACGGCAGCCAGCCTCTTGCATGGCTGTACACAGCAGATGGAGCAAAAGGGATGGCAGCATGTGGTTATGAAAAACCGGGTAGGAGAACTTCTCGAAGGCTTGCAGAGGTGTGCGCATTTTGCCTACCCCCATAACGTCCAAAAAGAAAATGGCGGATTGCACCATGCATCCTATGGCTCACGACAGCTCGGCCTGTTTGTGTGAGGCTGGGTCGCACATCTCGCAATTCAATTGTTGTCAGTACCACACAGAAATGTTTGTGGTCAGTAGCTGTCTAGTCCAAGATAAGCACTCAAGCCCGACCTTTGTTTGACGTTTCTTAACCCCCATCATTAGGCTAGAGCCATATGCTAACCAAACCGGGTAGGAGAACTTCTCGAAGGCTTGCAGAGGTGTGCGCATTTTGCCTACCCCCATAACATCCAAGAAGAAAATGGCGGATAGCAACATGAACAGTAACCAGAACGAGCAAACTTCAATAATTGCACCATGCATCCTATGGGTCACGACAGCTCGGCCTGTTTGTGTATGAGGCTGGGCCGCACATCTCGTCAATTGGTTCCAATTGTTGTCAGTGCCACACAGAAATGTTTGTGTCCGTAGTTGTCTTGATAATGATGATGATGATGACCCTACCAATTTTACCTACTTATTCGTTTATACCTGCGGTGGCCAAAACAGTATCGGGGATTTTACGAAGCTGTAGTAGTGTGCTCATGGCTGTCGTGTGGGAAAACGAATAACAAAATTGAAAAGAATAGGGTCAAACAGTGTTGGCTGTCACTTACCACTCGTTGTATGAGGTCTCGATATGAACTGGTCATGCCATTGTTGCCGGGAATTGACGTATCACTAAAACTCATGATAACATTTTCTAACGCCTTGTTTATTCTGGTTTCAGTCTCGTCTCGAAACACTAAGCAAAGCGCACCAACAGCCAACTCGACCCCGAACATGATAACCAGACAGGTGAAGTAGGTGCCCAACAGACAAGCTGATTCGTGATAGGCTCCACAGCATCCAAATATGGAGACAATGATCGTCAACGATCCGAGACCAATGAGTCCATAGAGCAAATTCTGAACTTTGTCCCCATATCCAGATTGGGAGATGGCGCTCTGAATAGTGGCGTCAACGTAGCAGTAGATGGCGAAGCACAGTATTGCGGCACCAATTAACTAAGAACGGAAAAGATAAGAATGTGAAATGAGTGGGACGTTAGTGTGTGGGCAACAGTCATTAGTAAATGATATGAAATAATAATAGAAGGCCCAATGTTTCACTAAACTCTAGGGCAGTATATAAAAGCTTACCTAGTCCCTTAGATGGTTAGAGCGCGAATTTACTGACCGGAAGGACCGTGGTTCAAACCGACCTCTGCCTCTCGACTTCCCCTGTCTAGGCTTGGGCAACAGGGCAGTATCTCAGCCCTCTGCGTCCTTCGGGTGGCAGCGAAGCTAGGCACCAGAAGGGTGCTACAGCTGGACGATTTATTTGCTATTCAACTTCGTCGCCAATGAAAGAATTAGACAAACTCTGGAAGGTCCTCCAAACCCCGGTGTTTAAAGTGTTGCTGAAGAAAACCTTGTCGACTTGGAGTAGGTAGACAACATCATCCTGTTCCTTGAAGACGGAGGCGAAGCACAATCCCTGCTGAATACACTGACCGCCATCATAACATCAGTTGGCAAACGTCTTGCTCCTCAAAATTAAGGTCATGTAGTCTCTGAACATGTCCCTTACAATTCAACAAGTACTGGAGGTTGTGAGGAATTTTACATACCTCGGTGTCTTTATTAGCCCAAACGGAAGTGTGTTTGATAAATTCAGCGCATGAATCTCAAAGGCTCGAAGCACGTTTGCTAATTTGCGATCCTTGTGCTTACAAGGGTCGCGTGCAATGGCGTTGTTGTTGTGTGGTTGCGAAAGGATGCTTCACAAGCGTTGCTTAGGTCAGATAGCATCAACGAATTCCTAACGATGTCATCGCTTGAAAATACCCAGCACCGTCAACAGCGGCGGCTCAGCAATGTGTTGAAACTCCGTCCACCGGGACGAGTTTTTTTCGTGCCTCCTTCAGAATGGCGCAAACCGCGAGGTGGACAACATACGACTTAGCAGAAAGGTGTGAAAAGATTACAAAGCTTGGGTCTTGTTGGTGGTGTCCGCCTTCTAGGGTGTGGTGCCAGTGACCCCCGCTGCGTTTGGCTTCAGATGTTACGAGAAATGGGGACTGATCAGTGTCCTTAGCGTTCGTGCAGAGAATTTCTTAACAAACTGTCTTATTGGACACTTCGAGGTGTAGGCGCCTGAGAATTTTTGTGACAGACATCACGCACTCACTCATTGCTCCTTTTTTTCGCTCAAAGACTTCAAATACAATTAGATAAACTTTGTGGTTGTAAGGCAGTGGAACATTAGCTGTCTCTGATAATAATAATAATAATAATAATAATAATGACAATAATAATAATATACATTTTCTATTGCATTTTTAAGGATGCAATGAGCAAATTAACTTTCCGAGGAAGTCGACACGCTTCGCTTCGGAGTTTGAAGGCGACTGTCTGTCATGAATATTCTTTGTGCTCACATTGTCGTTTTGTATTAACCATGCTTTCGCCTTCGTTTTTAGCTTATGTACGTCTATTCTTAGACAAGTAAAGCGCTATTCATTCTACGCTATTCATTCTTGTTCTCGCGCTCAATCAGAACCGAAACTCTATTCGTAACAATTTACTTGTCTAAGAATACAATGGAACCGTTGCTGCGACCCAAGTGTTTCGACGCAGATCCTAATTCTCCAGACGCAACAACGCGTTGGAATCATTGGTTCCGAACCTTCCAAACGTTTCTGGGCACTGTCGAATCGCCCAATCTAAATAAACTCGAAACTCTGATCCATTTTGTGGATGCACCTGTATACGTTTATATCGCTGACTGTCCAGATTACGAATCAGCTATCAGTGCACTTGAAAAGTTGTACGTTCGTCCAAAGAATATAATTTATGCTCGCCATCTTCTACAAACTTGCAAACAAGACACCAGTCAAGATGTTGATCAGTTTGTTCAGAGGCTTAAATCCTTGGCCAAAAATTGTGATTTCAAGGCGGTGTCCGCCATTGACCATCAAAACGAAAGTGTACGCGATGCTCTAATCAACGGACTTCAGTCTACTACCATCAGAGAACGACTTCTAGCTCAAAACGAACTCACTCTCGATGAAGCTCATGAATTGGCCAGGTCATTAGAATTGGCCCACAAACAAGCTCAGTCATACTCACATAACCAGGCGATATCATTTTCTGCGGCTGCAGCACCTTTACAGACATCTACAGTTATCCCTTCACACTCAAACTCCCCTGATTCTACACCCTATCTCTCGTCAATCAGTTCTCAGATATGTTACTTTTGTGGTCGTTCCAGACATCCACGGTCAAAGTGCCCCGCAAGAGAAGCAGTTTGTAAATCATGTGGCAAAACAGGCCATTTTCAGCGTGTTTGTCGATCCAAATCTGTAAAGTGTCACTCAAATTGCACAACGGATTCGGCCTTATCTTCCCTGTTGACTGCTGCGGCCCCGAACTGCTTGTCTCGCACGGTGACCAGCATAAAGGTGAACGGGATATCGCTTCAGGCCCTCATAGACACAGGAAGTTCGAGCAGTTACATATCTCCTTTGGTGGTTGGTAAACATGGCTGGAAGGTATATGCTAACAATTCTGTGATTACCATGGCATCTACCTCTCTGACGTGTTCAACTAGAGGCTACTGCTACGCATCCATCGATTACAGGGGCACCGTTTACAAAAAGATCAAACTATTGGTATTACCCAATCTATGTGCTGACCTGCTGCTAGGCCATGACTTCCTTGGTCTACATAACAAAGTTGAAATCACATTCGGTGGGGACCGAGGTCCATTCACCCTCTGCGGTCTACCTGCTGCTGCGGTCGAGTCACCTCCTCTTTTTGCTAACCTCTCACCCGACTGCAAGCCTGTTGCTACAAAATCGCGACGTTATAATCCGGACGATGAACAATTTATCCGCTGTGAAGTTAATCGACTATTGGATGAAGGTATAATCGAACCTTCGAGTTCTCCATGGAGGGCTCAAGTACTGGTCACGAAAAATTCAAACCACAAAAGACGCATGGTAGTGGACTACAGTCAAACCATTAATCGGTTCACATACCTAGACGCGTATCCGTTACCGCGACTGGATAAAATGATCGAAGAAATTTCCCGTCATACTGTCTTTAGCACCTTAGACCTATTGAGTGCTTACCATCAAGTTCCAATCAGTGAGCAAGATAAACCGTATACGGCTTTTGAAGCATGCGGAGAGCTGTTTCAGTTCCGTCGTATTCCTTTCGGTGTAACCAACGGAGTAGCATGTTTTCAACGTACTATTGACCAAATAATCAAGTCTGAGAACCTAAGTAGCACCTACGCTTACATCGACAACGTCACTATTTGTGGGACTACCCAAAGTGAGCATGACCAGAACCTCAAATCTTTCTTTGAAGTAATAAGAAAATATGGAATTACCCTTAACTGTAAGAAAAGCATCATAGCAGCCAAACAAATACGCCTTCTGGGCTACGAAGTCTCTAAAGGAATTATCAAACCAGATCCTGAACGAATGAAACCTATTCGTGAACTCCCTCATCCACATGACGCTAAATCCCAACAACGTGTTGTTGGTATGTTTGCTTATTATTCGCAATGGATACCATGCTTCTCTGACAAAATCAGTGTGCTTGTCAGAAATAAGACTTTCCCCTTACCGGAGCGTGTGCAACAGTCTTTCAAAAATTTAAAGAAGGAGTTAGAGAACGCCATGGTTGTGACAGTCGACTACAACGCACCATTGGTTGTCGAGACTGACGCCTCAGACATAGCCATTGCTGCATCTCTGACTCAGAACGGCCAACCGGTGGCCTTCTTTTCTAGAACACTGACACCGAGCGAAAAGAATCACTCTGCTATTGAGAAGGAGGCATACGCCATCGTTGAATCTATCCGTAAATGGAAGCATTATCTCTTCGGGAAGCACTTCAAGCTTATCACTGACCAGCGGTCAGTTTCCTTTATGTATGGTTCCTCGCAAAAAAGTAAGATAAAAAATGATAAAATTCAGCGATGGAAAATGGAACTTTCCGCTTTTAGCTACGATGTGAGCTACAGACCTGGAAAAGACAATCTGGTTGCTGACACCTTATCGCGTAACCTATGCGCCAATGTGATCGGCAATGATAAATTAAAAGAAATTCACGATTCCTTGTGCCATCCTGGAATCACTCGAATGCACCACTTTGTTCTTTCCAAAAACCTGCCGTTCTCTCTCCAAGATGTCAAGGACATCACCACAAAGTGTACGGTTTGCGCCGCCATCAAACCGCAGTTTTACAAACCACCCCCCGCTACGCTCATCAAAGCGACCCAACCATTTGAACGAATTAGCATCGATTTTAAAGGACCTCTACCTTCTGTTACTCGAAACCGGTATCTCCTTACCATCGTTGACGAGTTTTCTCGTTTTCCGTTTGCCTTTCCCTGCGTAGATACATGTGCGTCTACAGTTATTAAATGTCTGTGTGAGTTATTCTCTTTGTTTGGCATGCCTGCATATGTACATTCGGATCGTGGCTCGTCATTCATATCTGACGAACTGTCCACATTCCTACATGACAGGGGAGTTTGCACCAGCCGAACAACTTCTTATAATCCCCAGGGGAACGGGCAAGTCGAACGCCTCAACGGAACACTCTGGAACGCAATCCAGCTTAGACTCAAGACGAAAGGCCTCCAAATCTGTCACTGGGAGTCGGCTCTACCGGATGCCCTCCACTCTATACGGTCCCTTCTCTGCGTCTCCACGAATGTTACTCCACATGAACGGATATTCCGGTTTGAACGCCGGTCATCCTGTGGTTTATCTATACCGACTTGGCTCACTGTTCCAGGACCTGTTTTACTGAGGAGATTTGACCGTGCCTCAAAGTATGAGCCCGTCGTTGAGGAAGTCCAATTAATAAATAGCAATCCACATTACGCCCGTGTTCGTTTTCCCGGCGGGAAAGAAAGCACTGTATCCGTCCGCCATCTCGCTCCTTGTGGTGATCACACACATGTCAACGATCCCACGCGTACCTCACCCAATGAAGACAATGGTGTTCATGCACCCCCTCTATCTGACTTGCACACGCCTCCGCTCAATAACATTGGAGATGATATTGATCGTACTTCAGTCACACCCCCGTGCCCCGGCAATGCACCTGCATCTCCAGATACATATGACCCTAGCATCTCTGATTTAGCCAGGCTCCAGCAGCGTACACGGCCCTACGTTTTAAGAAATCGAGAAGCCTAACCACACTCACTATTACTCATTAGATTTTTACAATCATTCATCCAATACCTGTACCCAATTTATCCCTCTACACACAATCCAACGGCCAGGGTGAATGTCATGAATATTCTTTGTGCTCACATTATCGTGTTGTATTAACCACGCTTTTGCCTTCGTTTTCAGCTTATGTACGTCTATTCTTAGACAAGTAAAGCGCTATTCATTCTACGCTATTCATTCTTGTTCTCGCGCTCAATCAGAACCGAAACTCTATTCGTAACAATTTACTTGTCTAAGAATACAATGGAACCGTTGCTGCGACCCAAGTGTTTCGACGCAGATCCTAATTCTCCAGACGCAACAACGCGTTGGAATCATTGGTTCCGAACCTTCCAAACGTTTCTGGGCACTGTCGAATCGCCCAATCTAAATAAACTCGAAACTCTGATCCATTTTGTGGATGCACCTGTATACGTTTATATCGCTGACTGTCCAGATTACGAATCAGCTATCAGTGCACTTGAAAAGTTGTACGTTCGTCCAAAGAATATAATTTATGCTCGCCATCTTCTACAAACTTGCAAACAAGACACCAGTCAAGATGTTGATCAGTTTGTTCAGAGGCTTAAATCCTTGGCCAAAAATTGTGATTTCAAGGCGGTGTCCGCCATTGACCATCAAAACGAAAGTGTACGCGATGCTCTAATCAACGGACTTCAGTCTACTACCATCAGAGAACGACTTCTAGCTCAAAACGAACTCACTCTCGATGAAGCTCATGAATTGGCCAGGTCATTAGAATTGGCCCACAAACAAGCTCAGTCATACTCACATAACCAGGCGATATCATTTTCTGCGGCTGCAGCACCTTTACAGACATCTACAGTTATCCCTTCACACTCAAACTCCCCTGATTCTACACCCTATCTCTCGTCAATCAGTTCTCAGATATGTTACTTTTGTGGTCGTTCCAGACATCCACGGTCAAAGTGCCCCGCAAGAGAAGCAGTTTGTAAATCATGTGGCAAAACAGGCCATTTTCAGCGTGTTTGTCGATCCAAATCTGTAAAGTGTCACTCAAATTGCACAACGGATTCGGCCTTATCTTCCCTGTTGACTGCTGCGGCCCCGAACTGCTTGTCTCGCACGGTGACCAGCATAAAGGTGAACGGGATATCGCTTCAGGCCCTCATAGACACAGGAAGTTCGAGCAGTTACATATCTCCTTTGGTGGTTGGTAAACATGGCTGGAAGGTATATGCTAACAATTCTGTGATTACCATGGCATCTACCTCTCTGACGTGTTCAACTAGAGGCTACTGCTACGCATCCATCGATTACAGGGGCACCGTTTACAAAAAGATCAAACTATTGGTATTACCCAATCTATGTGCTGACCTGCTGCTAGGCCATGACTTCCTTGGTCTACATAACAAAGTTGAAATCACATTCGGTGGGGACCGAGGTCCATTCACCCTCTGCGGTCTACCTGCTGCTGCGGTCGAGTCACCTCCTCTTTTTGCTAACCTCTCACCCGACTGCAAGCCTGTTGCTACAAAATCGCGACGTTATAATCCGGACGATGAACAATTTATCCGCTGTGAAGTTAATCGACTATTGGATGAAGGTATAATCGAACCTTCGAGTTCTCCATGGAGGGCTCAAGTACTGGTCACGAAAAATTCAAACCACAAAAGACGCATGGTAGTGGACTACAGTCAAACCATTAATCGGTTCACATACCTAGACGCGTATCCGTTACCGCGACTGGATAAAATGATCGAAGAAATTTCCCGTCATACTGTCTTTAGCACCTTAGACCTATTGAGTGCTTACCATCAAGTTCCAATCAGTGAGCAAGATAAACCGTATACGGCTTTTGAAGCATGCGGAGAGCTGTTTCAGTTCCGTCGTATTCCTTTCGGTGTAACCAACGGAGTAGCATGTTTTCAACGTACTATTGACCAAATAATCAAGTCTGAGAACCTAAGTAGCACCTACGCTTACATCGACAACGTCACTATTTGTGGGACTACCCAAAGTGAGCATGACCAGAACCTCAAATCTTTCTTTGAAGTAATAAGAAAATATGGAATTACCCTTAACTGTAAGAAAAGCATCATAGCAGCCAAACAAATACGCCTTCTGGGCTACGAAGTCTCTAAAGGAATTATCAAACCAGATCCTGAACGAATGAAACCTATTCGTGAACTCCCTCATCCACATGACGCTAAATCCCAACAACGTGTTGTTGGTATGTTTGCTTATTATTCGCAATGGATACCATGCTTCTCTGACAAAATCAGTGTGCTTGTCAGAAATAAGACTTTCCCCTTACCGGAGCGTGTGCAACAGTCTTTCAAAAATTTAAAGAAGGAGTTAGAGAACGCCATGGTTGTGACAGTCGACTACAACGCACCATTGGTTGTCGAGACTGACGCCTCAGACATAGCCATTGCTGCATCTCTGACTCAGAACGGCCAACCGGTGGCCTTCTTTTCTAGAACACTGACACCGAGCGAAAAGAATCACTCTGCTATTGAGAAGGAGGCATACGCCATCGTTGAATCTATCCGTAAATGGAAGCATTATCTCTTCGGGAAGCACTTCAAGCTTATCACTGACCAGCGGTCAGTTTCCTTTATGTATGGTTCCTCGCAAAAAAGTAAGATAAAAAATGATAAAATTCAGCGATGGAAAATGGAACTTTCCGCTTTTAGCTACGATGTGAGCTACAGACCTGGAAAAGACAATCTGGTTGCTGACACCTTATCGCGTAACCTATGCGCCAATGTGATCGGCAATGATAAATTAAAAGAAATTCACGATTCCTTGTGCCATCCTGGAATCACTCGAATGCACCACTTTGTTCTTTCCAAAAACCTGCCGTTCTCTCTCCAAGATGTCAAGGACATCACCACAAAGTGTACGGTTTGCGCCGCCATCAAACCGCAGTTTTACAAACCACCCCCCGCTACGCTCATCAAAGCGACCCAACCATTTGAACGAATTAGCATCGATTTTAAAGGACCTCTACCTTCTGTTACTCGAAACCGGTATCTCCTTACCATCGTTGACGAGTTTTCTCGTTTTCCGTTTGCCTTTCCCTGCGTAGATACATGTGCGTCTACAGTTATTAAATGTCTGTGTGAGTTATTCTCTTTGTTTGGCATGCCTGCATATGTACATTCGGATCGTGGCTCGTCATTCATATCTGACGAACTGTCCACATTCCTACATGACAGGGGAGTTTGCACCAGCCGAACAACTTCTTATAATCCCCAGGGGAACGGGCAAGTCGAACGCCTCAACGGGACACTCTGGAACGCAATCCAGCTTAGACTCAAGACGAAAGGCCTCCAAATCTGTCACTGGGAGTCGGCTCTATCAGATGCCCTCCACTCTATACGGTCCCTTCTCTGCGTCTCCACGAATGCCACTCCACATGAACGGATGTTCCGGTTTGAACGTCGGTCATCCTGTGGTTTATCTATACCAACTTGGCTCACTGTTCCAGGACCTGTTTTACTGAAGAGATTTGACCGTGCCTCAAAGTATGAGCCCGTCGTTGAGGAAGTCCAACTTATAAATTGCAATCCACATTACGCCCATGTTCGTTTTCCCGGCGGGAAAGAAAGCACTGTATCCGTCCGCCATCTCGCTCCTTGTGGTGATCGCACACATGTCAACGATTTCACGCGTACCTCATCCAATGAAGACAATGGTGTTCATGCACCCCCTCTATCTGACTTGCACACGCCTCCGCTCAATAACATTGGAGATAATATCGATCATACTTCAGTCTCACCCCCGTGCCCGGGCAATGCACCTGCATCTCCAGATACACATGACCCTAGCATCTCTGATTTAGCCAGGCTCCAGCAGCGTACATGGCCCTACATTTTAAGAAATCGAGAAGCCTAACCACACTCATTATTACTCATTAGATTTTTACAGTATTTCATCCAATACCTGTACCCAATTTATCCCTCTATTGACAATCCAACGGCCAGGGCGAATGTTATAAATATACTTTGTGCCACATTGTCGTCCAATACCTGTACCCAATTTATCCCTCTATTGACAATCCAACGGCCAGGGCGAATGTTATAAATATACTTTGTGCTCACATTGTCGTTTTGTATTAACCATGCTTTCGCCTTCGTTTTCAGCTTATGTACGTCTATTCTTAGACAAGTAAAGCGCTATTCATTCTTGTTCTCGCGCCCAATCAGAATTGATATTCTATTCGTAACACTGTTCTACTAAGTAACTGCCAGTTTGGCATTAATTCGTCGGGCCGCGCCGAAACATAAGATTTTATGTTTAGTGTACAGTAATATCGCAAGATTACTGCCAGAGAATGTCATGGGGTCTAAAATCACCCAGAGACCGTTGATGACAATAGGCCTCCTGAAGTTCACTTGGAAGGTACCATCCACAATCCTCCATGATGCCGGGCTCTCTGTTTGTGGAATGGCGCATTTAAATAGACAAAAGCCCTGAATCTCGGGCAAGACCCTAAAACTGCTCGAAACTCGGACAGGTAGCCCTCCCTGTAGATAATACAATAAACTTCATGGAAAAAAGCATATAAGAAGATCGCTCAGAAACCTGAAGCGATGGAATAGCCGAGAAACTCTGGGAATGTGCGAAAACTGTACCAGCTGATTCATGCAACAGACCCAAAGAGGCACTCGGTGAGCGAAGCAATCACAGATAACGATGGATCGCCTACCTGCAAGAAACTGGAGCCTCTGAATCACTCGGCACCTCTAATAATTCAGCGGGACTCCCAATCCACAACACAGCCACCGACAGTTAACTTGGAACCCCTTATGGATTCTGAAATAAGCGGACGCCTTTTATTCTCAAGCGCCACCGAGAGACTGATCCTAAGAAATCCTTCCGGCTATTTGTAAGATGGAGATGAAATCCTAAGTCGGCGTTGTCCTATTTATTCTCCCCTATTTCGGCGAAGCAATCTGTCCCCCAAAACCGGGAGGAGTTAATGGCTGTTCATATTTAAAATAAGGTGCCCGAGGCAATCACAGAAGAATTAGCTCGAATCAGTTCCTAACCATCATTCTCATCATCACCATTATCGGTAGCATCAAGTCAGTGTTCGACACTGACGCTTAGCTGCTGTACAAACATGATTTATTTGAAAGCATTATTGTGAAGAATAAAAGTAGATTGGGAAGAGACCTAGTGCTAGCCTGTCACATCCGTTCCGAGGTTCACGCAGCTCCAGCCACTCATTCAAGCAAGCTGGACAGAAACTGGCATCGATTAGCAGCCATATATTGCAGCGCCCCCCACCAGGCGCGGTGGACGTAACCCGGTCTCCATCCTGAAAGACGCGTCGCACCGAAAGCACCCAAAATTCTTGTAAAATCTTCCATACCTCTACCAGGTCTAAAGATGCGACCCACCGGCTTCCACGGCTCTAAATTGGACGCCTAGAACGGCACTATCTGCGGCAAACAATGGTCCGGCATGCGCAATACGTGGTCCAACCAACATAGCTTCTGATGCTAGACACATCCTTCGATGAAGCGCGAGAGCTCAGTGTTTGGAGTGCGAATTTATTGACCGAAAGGTCCATGGTTCCAACCCGACCACTGCCTCTCAACCTCTTCTGTTCAGGCTTTGGCAACCTGGCAGGATACCAGCCCTCGTGCTTCCTTCTGGTGGCACGGCAGTTAGGCACCGAAAGGGTTCTACAGCTGAACGATTTTTACACGCTTCGATGAAAGTCCCCATCTCACAACCAAACACATGCTTTCTCATTGGGTCGTTACGGATTAAGCTAAACCAACCGACATGCGCTATGGTTCTGAGACGATGGTTGCCGAACACCTGAAGACGTCTCAGTTCCGCTGCTCGAACGGACCAAGTCTCACAGGCATACGATAAAGTAGTCCCTACTGTAGTCCTATATACACGTCTCCTGCGATTCAGGGATATACCGCTTTGGCGGCATGAGTATCTCAAATTAGCAAACGCCACCCGAGCCTTGCACATTCGTGCATTGACCTCATCTGTCACACTACAATCTGAATTATTACAACTTCAAAGATATATACAAAAATACTCCACAACTTCGAGGACGTCGCTCTGAATTGTAAGTGGCGTGTTGAAAGATTGCATGTTCATGAGCGTGACCTTACATTTCTTTAGTGGAAAGTGCATGCCAAAGGACGGGATCACTTTGGTCGTTTCATCCTAAAACACGCCCCCTCCGCTTCGAAGACGAGAACCATGTCGTCTGCATAGTTTATGTCAACAGGGTTTTCGTCAGCAGCTACTTGAACCTTCCAGCCTTTACTCGGTATTTTGTCGCTCACGAAACTGAATAGAAATGGAGTAGGTGCCCCTGACGAACACCACTTTGTGTAAGGTGTGTGTGTGTAGAGAGAGAGCTCTGCATATAACCTCACACTTCCGGAAGTCTGAGAATACAAAGAACTTATTACGTTCACGAACGTCCGGCGTACTTCTTGATGAGCGTGTCAAGGATAACAGAACGGTGAACTGAGTCTAATACGCCTCTGAACTCGAGGAATACTAATATTGTGGGTCGTTTGTAAGTATGATGTTCTTCTAACACCTGTCAGGGGGTAAAAATGTGGTCAACGCAACCCCAACAAGGCTGAAATTCCACCTGCTGCCCACGAGTCAGTCTTTCAACACGAGCTGACGACGGACAAATGAGACCAACAGTCTCGTTGAAGCTGTGGTAAAGATGCTCCCCTGTGATTTCCGCACTAACTACGAACCTCTTTTGAAAACAAACACTGCCACCGATTCTCCCTAGTTGTGTTGGTCAGTCTCATTAACCAGATGCAGGCAAAACTGGTCTATGGGTGCCCAACTGACACGCCCAGTGTAGCTCATTGGATCGTGGAGGTGCACAAGTCGTCAAACCAAGTTAAGATCCGGTCTCTTTATGACAGGAACGTTAAACGTATCTCGAAGGTTGCATTCGGTCTCACGGTAGTGTGTCAGATGGAGTCAGGGCAGAAATCTCAAGGGCCGGAATTATTTTTGCCAGTCTGCAGAAGGGCATATCATCATCGCCAAAAACAGCAACATCAGTGTTGACACTGATGCTTCACTTCCGTACAACCATAAGAAGAGAAAGAGAGTGGGTGAGGGAGGGAACCTAGTGCTGGCCTATGTCAAGCATTCTGAGGTGCCTACATCTTCAACCGCTCAATCAAACAGTCTGGAAACAAACTGACAGCACGAACGCCACTGACACCGATTAGCCGCCATTTCTTGCAACCTCTTCAGCCGAGCACAGGCGAGGTCGTGGCGACCCCATCCTGGAAGGCGTGCAATACCAACAACACCCGAACTCTGTGATCTCTCACGCGTCTCTGCCAAGTCATTCACTATCCACCTCGTGTTTTGTGCTATCCGGAAGGAGGCACGGAGAACAACACTTGCCTCGGTAGACGGTGTTTCGGCATGCGTAGAACATGAACGAGCCGTCGTAGTCGATGATGCTGGACGTTTTCTCGGATTGAGGTGCCTGCAGCACAACCAAATACCCGTTTTCTAATCACCTCGTCACAAACACGCTGGCACCATCCACAACCAGCCACGCCTCTGAGGGATCGGTGGCCGAAAACCGGAAGACGCCTCACATCCTCTACCCGCAGAGGTCATGTCTCGCACCCATACAACACAGCCCTTACTGTAGTCTGGTACACACGACCCTTAAGAACTAGTGAGATGGCTTTTTGACGCGACAAGTGACTCGAGCCTTTGAGATTCTTGCACTGACTTCGTCAGACACACTTCAGTCAGAGCTAATACAACTACCGAGGTATATAAAGTTTTCCACAATCTCCAGTGAATCTCCTTGAATTGTAGGGGATATGTTCGCAGATGGCACGTTCTGAAGCATGACTTTGCACTTTGAAGGTGCAAAGCTCATGCCAAAAGATGGTATCATGTTGGTCAGTTCATTCAACATGGTTTGTGCTTCGCTATGCTCTTCAAAGATGAGGGCGTCATCTGGGCACTCCAAATCGACAAGGTTCTCACCAGCAACAATTTGAACACGGAATTTTGATGAATTGTAGGGGATATGTTCGCAGATGGCACGTTCTGAAGCATGACTTTGCACTTTGAAGGTGCAAAGCTCATGCCAAAAGATGGTATCATGTTGGTCAGTTCATTCAACATGGTTTGTGCTTCGCTATGCTCTTCAAAGATGAGGGCGTCATCTGGGCACTCCAAATCGACAAGGTTCTCACCAGCAACAATTTGAACACCGGAATTTTGAAGACCGTCCGGTGTTCGCCTCATTATTTTATCAAGGACGAAAGGTATACCAGTGGGTCTCAAAAGACTTGTGTATCAGACTACAGTGCAGGTAATGTTGCTGTAGAGCTGCATGCATTGGCCACTTCGGGTGGAGGATTTGAAATGTATTCAGGTCTTTGACTACTACACTGGAAGAGTGCATCCAGCACTGTGAGCTGAGTTGGCTGAGCCATGCGTTACGCATACCGAGCTACCACCTGCCGGATTCGGAGTCTCAGAAACCTAAATGTGGATAAAATTTCGCATATCAGAAGGGAATGAAGGTTGTTATGAAAAGTCGGTGCTGTTGTTGCTGCCCATTTCCTAGGACGGGGTATGCATGAGGCTTGCTGTGTTCAAGTGTAGACAGAGAGCGATATGGCGAAATTCGTTTCGGGTAACATAAATGAGCGCCGAACGCCACTCGCATCTTGATCATCCACACATTAACTTAACTTATCCCATTAAAACCACGGTCTACACAGCTAGCAAAACAAGTGAACCAATCAACATACGCAAGCTTCCATCCTGAATTTCAAGATAAGCACATAGATAATAGGAATCATAGTACTTTACGTTTTGAAGGTCCGAACCATTAAAACGGGACATAGGACAAAATATACTTTTCGCGGACAAATAATCGTCAAACGACGCGCCGTACTATTCATGGGGGATGAATGGGGAGCTTGATGCCGTCAAAAAGACACAAGCGATTTAACTTTATTCATCCACTCGCAATCATTAGGCGTCAAATAAGCCCTCTTAACGTGGCAAGCATTCGCACACATTCACAGGGCACAAAGCAGTACGTTCTCCATAAAAACACAAGCCCGACTTCCATCAGTTCGCACACAGTACACAGAAAAGTAACAGGTACTTACCAAAAACAATACGTTGAAAGCGATTAATGCAATCACCAGACAGGTGCTGCAGGCTCTACCCATTATCCCTTCCCAAAAACCCTCACGGAGTTGACATTTTGCGACCTTGACGCTCGAGCGTTCATTCAATTTGGTGCCACCGTAGCTTAAAAGAACACACGTAATTACCAGGTTCAAATTCCAATCTAACCAGTATCCGGGACTAGCAGGTGAAAACCAACAGCTTGTGTCGGAATATGGTCATATCTACTATTCAAGCTTCCAGTTCCCCACACTCGACCGAAGATGAGTGCGCGGCGCGTAATACGGAAATTCACTTAGATCCGGAGTCCGTGACCCGCATGGCTGGTGCAGAAACAGGTCACAGTGTGATATAAAGATCAAAACCGAGAGCTTTTCCGTCTTTCTGCAATAACGGCTCTGATGGCTTGGGTTTCCGTGGACCGATAGGACACCACGGGAGAATGCACATCACTATGGAATGGGGTTGATCGAAAAAGAGTTTGCGGCGCCTGCACCTGCTCTCTGAGGTGCTGATCTGTGAACTAGTGTTTAGTGTCCGCCATGGTAACTGTTCTCATTCCCGAGACTGCTGATCGGCTATATTTCCATACTTTCAGCCATAAGCATCTGTGCTTCTGGGCTTACTCCTAGATCCTTTGAAGCGGTCGCCCAAGCTTATTAGCGCAAACACGTCGACTGTCTCCTTCGCGCCTTGTTTTGTTCCACGTGCCACAACCCGTATCACGAAATAGCACCTCAACATCGATCCAAACTTTGGTCAACAACATGTTCTGTGAACTCGTCAAGGGTGCAACCTATTTTACTATTGATTTTTCACGGTTCATTAGAGGTATATAAAGACGACACAAGAAAAACACTTTACACGGTCGACAAAAAGGCTCGTACACGCGCGTCGAGAAAACAAGTCAGCCAAACTTTGAAAGTATATGGATAAGGTAGAAACCCGTGTAGCACCTATAGTCGAGAAGAAAACAAGTGCCTATCGGACAGAAATTCAAAAAGCGTCTTCCACACAGGAAAAGAACAACATTTAACATGCTCCAAATTTCACATTGCATTGATCTGTATACGTGATGCAACTCACTAATTCAAACCAGTCTAACATAACAAAAACTGTAATTGGTGTATAAACATTCAGAACCATCAAATGCATAAGAAAATCTGCACACTAATACATTCAAGCGGGGACCCATACCATCAAGACAGTCTGACCACAGGGGCTGCAACCGCCAACCCAGCACAGACTACTACCAAAGTTTTCCATGCTCTTCGGAAAAATACCGCCAGATATCCCCAGACAGCAGGCTACGAACACAGATTGACTACATTTTCAACAGTTACCGATGGTGTGGAGAAATAATTGACTACCGCTCTTTTTAGAACACACTTATGGATTCCGACCATCCACTTAACTCTTCGCTTTTCATGGCTATGTAAGGGGCAAGAAAATCGCAAAACGAACCATTGATAGTAAACAAAGTCGGAAGAATACATGAGAACCGAATTCTGGACTTGCTCCAACATTAGGACTGTTGAGCAAGAAAAAAA
>NW_008752157.1:196118-198116 GCF_000715545.1 Opisthorchis viverrini | reverse complement strand
AGGTTACCCCAAGATACCTCTATCGATTTTAGTTTTTTGGTTTCAACGTCGGGATCGTCGATTATCGGACTCAGAGGTCTGCGGTGACTGCAAATCAGTATCACCTTACTGACTTCTGTGCATGAGAACTAACTCAAACTACTGATTCTGAAATGTTCTAAGGCTACAGGTGCCATGCAAATTCCCATGGTGAGGCTCGAAGTTACAGGAGGGCCTGTATTTCTTAAGAGACGGATTATTCCATTTGGCTTACGCGGGGCTGTTCGTCAAGTAATAAATTCAATGTGTGCGAAATGAATACTGACTCTTGTCGACTCATCAAATTGGGCAACTCCGATAGTTACCCCACTGAAGGCTGATGGTATTACTCCGAGAATTCGGGGTGACTACCGGCTAACGCCAAATATGTGGCTACTACAACGTACGTGCACCACGAAAGAGCCAGAAAATGCACTGTATCGTTGATGAGATTCATGTGTGTTCTCAAAAATCGATCTAAAAGATTTTTATCTTCAAATACCACTGGACGAAGCCTCTAGTAACCTCATCGTAATCAACACACCCTTCGGGTTATTCCGATGCATTTCCCTTTGGTCTGAACGTTTCACTAGCTGTATTTCAGCAAGCTACGAATACTATTGCAGAAGATTTTGATGGTGTTGAGACGTACCAAGATGACGTCACTGTGCATCCTGCTGGCAAAGCTACCCATGATATGCGTCTGTTGTCTTTACTGAGGCGACTTTCTTAGTTCAGTGTAGCTATTCATCCTGATAAGTGCACTTTTGATGTCCCATCATTCTCATGCCTTGGCTACATTGAGGATAGCAGCGGTTTTACACCTGATACAAACTATCCATCTCCTTTAGTAAATGCGCCATCGCCAACCAATCTACAAGAACTTTGTTCAGTTCTAGGAGCGCTCCAGTATAACTCCCGTTTCATTCCTAATTTCGCCAAACATGCAAGTTGCCTGTTTGATGTCATATCTGCCAATCAATTTTCTTGGTCCTCCAACAATGAAGAGACGTTGCGTGTACTGCTTGGTTATCTTCAGACTTCAGCTGTTTTGAAACCATTTTCCGCCAAACATCATTCGACGATCATTACTGATGCTTCTCCCACCGGAATAGGAGCAATCCTTAAACAGTGTGGTAGACCAGAGATCTGTATCACCCGTCGACCTTCCAATGCCGAACGTGGATATTCTCACACTCAAAGAAGAGCACTTTCTGCTATGGTTTAACGGTGGATTATTGCGCTGAGTTCTTATACATACACAATTTTTCATTGTAGTGCAAAAAGAATTCCTCATGCCGACTCTGATTCACACAGTTCAGATTGTTTGTTGATTCAAACATTACCAGTCAAGCGAGCTGCGCTTGTTGTTGGCACTAAAAGATATTTTTCTCCCATTTTTTCCGCACTGCGATGTGGCTGCGCGCAGCAGTAACGACACCGATTTTCTGCATTTTACTACCGCCGCGTAAGCTTGTCCATTACCCCGGATGGTTTGCTGTGTTTCGAGCCTGAGTCATCATTCCACCGACTCAGCGAGCGGCGGTTCTTGCAGATTCGCACCCTGGTTATCTGGGTGTTGACAAAATAAAGTCCCTTTCACGCCTGTCATGCTGGTGGCCAGAGCTGTATCCTGATATCTAGCATACTGCTAAGAATTGTGTCAAATTGTACGCCACTGTACGTACGTACAGTGGCATCCGTGGTCAGTTACTTAGGAAGCGTTTCAACGAGTTCATGCCAACTACTGTAGTACTTTCTTCGGTAAATACTATGCTTTAATTGTTATCGACGTATATTCACATTGGCCTGAGGTTTTTCCAACTAAGTCTCCGAGTGCCCAATCAACAACAGTCATTTAGGAAATTATTCAGCCATGAATGTGTACCAGTTGTTTTGGTCACTGATAACGGCACACGTTTCACTGCAAAATTTCTCGAGAAATGGCTGGAGGGTCTTGGGTGTCGACATCTGTTTACT
>NW_008752157.1:182817-185610 GCF_000715545.1 Opisthorchis viverrini | reverse complement strand
ATTTGGTAGTTGCACGATCCCTGTGAGGTGCTCAGTGATCTAGCTGAATGAATGTGCGAGGCGATTTCCCTATAGCGTGGACCTATGTTTAAAACAGTACTCACAATGGAAGCTCGGGTGGTCGAATTTTTATTATTATTCAGCCTCGTAGAACTTGCAAGTGGAGTGATTAAGATGACATTGTCTTAGGTAAGGTATGCCTTGGTGGCTGGGAGAGCACGAAAAGGGGTTGGAATAAAATGTTCATAACTTATTAAAGATAATGGTAGTACAATATGGAGGACTGATAATGGTGCGTGCAGCACGCACTGAGCACATGCGTCTGCTAGCCAACGTAAGGCAGGCTCTTGTGAGTTCCACACGGTCGTTGACCGGCTTTCTCCTAGCTCGTCTTCAGGCCACGAGTTCAGTACACATACGGTGTTTGACCTGTGGAGTCTCCTGGCTATAATTGAATCCACTGGAGCAAAAGAACTCGTTCTCATTTTCCCAAAAAGGGTGGAGCAGAACTTGAAGAGCAGCTCTACGTCTTTTTTCACTTGTGCCCCTCAGGTAAATAATGTAGTGGTCTCCCCGCCCAATAAGTTACTTTACCAGTTGTGGCAAATAAATAAAAAATAATAACGCTAGATTGAGTATACAATAGTAAAGAGATCAGATAAAACAAACTTACTGATAATTTCGCTCCCCAAAATAGTTCGTCTTTGGCCCAGGTCAGCGAATAAACAATAATCCAATCATGTTTGTCCGGGGGTCTTCTGGACAGTTCCCACATATAGTGGGTTCCGAAGATAGTCTGAAATGTTGTGATACCACAGTTGGCATATGAAACTTGCGAATGACCGCTGTAAGCGCGGGCGAAATCAGAAGAGAGTGTCGAGGCTCGTGACCACGTTTGTCTTGCGTGAGATTGTACAAGTGAGCGCTTTTGCGGTTCTTTGTATTCAAACAAAAAGACGGTTATGCAATTGACAAAACACGCAATGTTATAATGGGAGCGAAATAAAGGTAAAAACCACCACAAGGACAGCCGCTGAACGACAAGCACGAAGCCGACCCGGGAAAATTGGGCAAAAGTTTCGATCCTGTGTATCAATCCGCGAATCCATGAATGGGAATATTTCCGGTTGCGGGATTTCTGTGTGATGATAAGTTGCGAGATAACCGCTTGATGTCTTGGAATCCTGCAGATCAATTTTATTTCTCGATGCATCCATGGTCAAAACGGCAGGCTGAAACTTCATCGATACCCAAATGGGGGTATTTTAAAAGTTCAAAGGGAATGAGCCATCAAAGATTGTCAAGGTTTTGGCTGGCGCATAGAGCAAAGCCTAACCGGATTCCGCTTAAAGGCTTGAGACCAGCAGACATTTGGATCTGATGGAAGCTCCAAATACCTCATGGAACGGTTTGGCTGAATAAAAGGTATCCGATATATCGAAACCGGTTCCCAGATGAGCTATTCAGCCGGTAGCGTTGCAAAAGTGCCTCGTTGACGTTCGGAAAGGGACGAAATCTGCACACGAATGAGGCTGCTGCAAGTGAACTACTGACCTCAAAACTACGTCGTCCGAATGCTACACCGAAACCGTTTTATAACTCTGTGAGAATTATGTTTCGTAAGTATATCTGTATAACCAGACGAACTAGAAACCCAGAATTCAGCGAAACGTAACAACCAGCATGTATGTATTCGAATTTGCGAATATATACAACATATGGAATATTAAAACAAGAGAATAATGAATAGAGCAGTCACATCCATCACATCCGCCACACCTTGAATGAGCGTGTGGATGTTTATAGTCCAGTTGTGGTCTTAACCGCAATCTTTCGCATCTTCTCGGAATCGAAACTTCAGACGCTTCACAGGTTGTGTGTTCTTCAGATACGTTTTGTTCAGATACCATAAGATCACTTACAAAGGACTCGTTCGTTATTGAAACAGTAGGAGTGCCGTTAACAGACTGACTTCTGGTACTGAACTCAACCTAGTCAATGTGTCTCCGATGACAAGAGAGGCAATCCAATTCTAGAATTGTGACCAATCATTTGGCATTTGATTAAAGTATTATTCCTTTAGCAGGTCATAAATCATTAGCCTTGAAAAATGTAACATCAGCCGTTTTGGCACAGTCCAGACTTGTACGCAATGAACGAGACTTAAATAGAGGCGCGGGACACTTCCCAGTAACGGAATGGACGGCGTTCCTGTATTGCATTAGAAAAGTATCAATCCCACGGTCCAACTCTACAAAAGTAGTAGGAGAGCGTGAAATAAGGGCAGACTTAGGTGTTCGGACAAAATTTTCACAACACTAGATCAGCCAGCTACTTTAGAAGTCCGCTCCCGCCAGCTTTTATGCATCTGATTCCCATACCACACCTCTACGCGCTTTTATCGGCATTTACTGAACCACTTGCAATGTGATATCTTATGTTAGCAAACTCGACCATTGGTCGCTAGCCTCGTAAGTACAAATCTATCTATTTCCTACTCCATATAATCACTAGCCATCACCCTAGTTGCAGCGGGCGTCAAGTTTTTCCCCTGAGTTTATTAATGCATATTATCCCATTTTATATCCCTACAAATTCACCATGTTTTGCGAATCTCCTCTCATCCCATCATCTTCCCAAGCTTAGAACTTCGGAAGTACCCGTTTTGGACGACCTGGTTAACCGATACCCACTCCAACTGTCCTAAGATCTAAAACTCCGGGATCGCCAAGTGGACCAAAAATAACCCCACGGTAGCGTGCGGTACGTTCGAAATCGGTTTCGTTTTTCCCT
>NW_008752157.1:177311-177881 GCF_000715545.1 Opisthorchis viverrini | reverse complement strand
AATCCGTGAATCCGTGAATCTCATATCGGCCTCGTTCCACCTTGTCCCCTTCACCAGGCTGAAATGAATACCGCTGCCCACTGAACTACACACCCCAGCCGAATGATCTCAAATGCGGCGTCCATCGCAGGGCTGTCCAAACACTGAAGCATGTCAGGCCAATGATGGCACGGCACTGCCATACTCACTTTGATAGCACACCCGCAACTGTTCTATTACTCCTCCCAAACGAGCCCACTTGTCTATGCAACTCATTGACCCCAACAACCACAACGACATTCGTCCCAACCTGTTGGACTTCTCGTTCGAATCCAACCACACTCCGGCCATTTACCCAACTACGCAAGGTCACTCGTGGCCAGCAATGGTTTCCCAGTTTTAGTTCATGTCAACCGACTGAGTCTTTGAATTATTCAGACCTTATGCTCATTGTTCCCTACAAGTTGCGAAAGAAACCTATTATCATTATTTCATCGAATACTCCTCATTGTTGATAACATGGTCCCCATTTCGCGGAATCCACACTTGATGCAAATCCCCAAGTCACATGCCCCGTTCTGACTGTAAACG
>NW_008752157.1:154321-167776 GCF_000715545.1 Opisthorchis viverrini | reverse complement strand
ATTTTTTTTCTTGCTCAACAGTCCTAATGATCTCCTTCGCTGCTTACCAGCAAAACATTTTCCCCTGATAGTTTCACTGAAAAGTGGCTTCCGAGGATCAGTGGAACGAATCAAGCGGAACAACCTGCGGATGTTTCTAGCAGTTTCCTCACCCTAAACCCCTCCGGTGTTTCGTGTCGATCAAGATTCCTGGTCTGCACAGCCAACTTCGCCTGGTAATGGATGATGCATCGGGTTGAGTTGTGGTTCTAACCAGGAGGAATTTGCCGCCAAGCCTCCAGCATAGCTACGGTTCAATCAGACACTTAATGTTTGGCTAGAGTTGGTTGGGTCGTACCACAGTAATTCCTGACTTGGATATCTGTTCCTAGTAGTCGTTAATATCCGAAATCGGGCCATCCATCGGCCTTTCAAGGATCCATCTCTGAGGAGTTCTTTATGTTTCCGGGTCCACTAGCATCTCAATGGCTAAGCGAGACATCGTTGGACATGGCCTTGGATATTATCAGGGCACCCACATTTAGTCAGGAGAACAATTAGGGTCCCCAACCAAAACCGTTAGCTCAAAGACCTGATCGCAAGACAGCAGATGGGTTCCGTCACACTAATACAGTAGTACAAATTTTTAAGGAACAGGTCGACTTGTCTGTTCCAACTCCCAGCATGTAGGACCAGGAGACCGCGTTCATCGGACCTCGGTGAATTGACCATCGAGTATCAAAATGGAATCTTTCAATAACTCACTGAGCTACAGAGGCACACAGACCACCATACTAAGATTAGGTCGTCTCTGTAGGGGAACATCTACCCGTGCAAACTACTCTCAATAAACTATGGGAGGTCGTCCTACGTATCGGCATGCGTTTTTATTTCAGCGTCAGCCGTGGAACATGTACCTGTTGTAGGGTAGTTGCCACAGCTTCGGTCGTGGACAATCCTGAGAAGACAAACTAATGTCGTCAATACTGAATCAATGGGTAGCAGCAGCTCTAACCACAGCAATCTCGCCTCTGTAGCGCACCGCAGCACTTTAAACGCTGCTCTTGACAGATAAGCCGTGTCAGGCCTGCGCCACAAGTGCTGCAAGTTGACAAGAGTTGTCCTGGCCTTCCTTATGAGGATGGTAAAATCATCTTTGACTGACCTGTCGAGATGGACAAAGCTACCCAGGTGGATACTACTTCAGTCGTCCCATTCGCAAGCACAAGAGCTTGATCTTATCAAACCTTATAGCAGCACTGCAATTTGCATACCAAACATGAGGCGGAAGTTTCTCATCCAATCCTTGCACTTCTTTTGGGTGAGATACCCGGCCTATCAAAAGGCATCACGCGTCCATGGAGGTTGGCGTACAACCTTTAAGGAGATCAATAGAGTATGGGGACATCTTTGCCCCATGGATACTGTTGTAGCGTCCGTCGATCAACGGAGTCACAGACAGTTCCCTTCGGTACAATCTCAGATGTGGTTATTTCTGTGCTTCTTGAATATTTAAGCACTTTATTCTTGGTTGCGCGTGCAATGCGCAGCTACCTACCCCTCCCCCCAAATCATCGGTGAACGAAACTGCGGCAGCTACAACCAGTGTACGACGAGTACGCGGTTCTTACAGCTGACAATGATGATGATGATGGTGATGCTTCTAAAGACCCAGGGTTCTACACTACTCCCTTTTTCTGGTCTTTACTAAGATTTTGTTTCCTTATGGTTAGGACTTTAAAACGCCGGTGCTGTTATCAGTGATGACAGTGAAGACGATGCTGATATACTCACTGTCCGGAGGGATATAACATTCGCACCAAAGAATGAACGATCGTTTCATGATCCAATCTTTATTAGGCGAACACTGACGCTATACGGTCTGAGTTAAAATCGATATCCTTCTTGGAAGTGGACCTTAGAGCTCCACATGAGCTGACTATATATGCTTGTTTTACCCGTCGGTCAGAACCTTTTTCCCTGCCAAGCGCTGATTTTTTCAGGGAAATTTGTGTAGACTTCTCGCCAGTAAATTGATGTGTTCCAGAAGGGTCAACAAGGGAAACCTGCCATAGGCAGCTAATAGCTGTGGTCAATCTGACTCCATGGTCGTTTACCAGCTAACAACGGTACCCGTCACGCCCAAACCTGCCAAATCGCACCTCTGACGGGCTTGGACTCCCGTTTGTGCGCTGAGATCTGCTGCACGGGAAAGCGATTACTCCCCCTATACAGCGTATTTCTCGCAGGACCAGAGCTAGTGTTTGTAAATACAAACTGTAAACAACGAGCGCTGATATTTAGACTTGTTCAGGTCCCCATCGTGATACATTGACAGTGGTTAACGCGAACCCAATAGAGTGAAGAATCCTTAGCTCGGGAACTGAGAACTAACGCAGCAGCTTCGGACTTGCCTGAAGTTTGTAATCGATATCTATGATAGTCGGTTGTCATCTGTAGTTGTCATCTATATACCGAAGATGCCAGAAGCTCTATCACTGTGTTCATATCCCATATTCGGTTCCCGAGTGGTTAGAGCGCGAATTTACTGACCGGAAGTTCCGTGGTTCGAACCCAACCTCTGCCTATTGACTTCCTCTGTCTAGGCTTGGGCGACCTGGCAGTATCCCAGCCCTCATGCATCCTTCGGGTGGTATGGCAGCTAAGCACCAAGAGGGTGCTACAGCTGAACCCTTTTTCCCATATCGAAGTGTCAAGCGGATGCTGATGGTTATCCTAACTTTAAAGCACTGACCGGTTGTAGCGTCCAAAATTGCTAGGAAAACTGGCTGCATTCGGAAACCATACTCGCCTTTTTACAGTAGCTTTACTGTTGTCTACAAAACCCCCGTTATTGTTTGTATGTCAGAGCATGATAAGTTTCATCAGCTTCGTTTCTTCGATGATTCAGGCTGCCTCATCACTCTTAGTGTTCGACTCACTAGCAGTGTTTTTGCTGGTATGTTTTCCTTTCCACACATTACTAGCTGCCTTAGGTCACTGGCTAGTCTCGACTAGCAATAAGTTTACCTAACGCACGTCGTTTCAGCATTATTTGAGGGAATCCGTGGGCATGATTCTTGAACTGGCCGTTTGTAATAATTACTTCAATGCAATTTTCTTCTTTTAGCTCTGATACACGCAATGAACGCGTAATCTGGAGCAGTCCGTCACTGGTCCAAATGAGATTGACTATCTCAACGTCCACAATGAATGACCCAACCGCCATACCTCATGGACTCGAACGTAGCCATCGTTACTTTTGCTACGTCTGTGGCACTTTATTACCACATAAACTGGAAGCCACCGATTCACTTATCTGCCGTAAATGTCATACTCCCACATTCATGCGTTGGTTTAATGGTATGGAAGTGAGCTTCACAAACGAACTCCGTTGCCGTGATTGGTCATCCTTACAAACCACCGACTCCGACTACTTCAAACCAATGTTGAAACGAGCGAAAAAAATCCTCAAGTCCGAACTCACGCTTAAACAAGCTCTGGAATCTCAGTACGCTGACGAGCCATCTCAAGATGGACCTTCTATCCGCAAAGAATGTGCTTACTGTGGCAATGACCGAATGACCTATGTGACTTTACAGACCCGATCGGCCGACGAAGGGCAGACTGTGATTTATACCTGTACACAGTGTGCGAAAAAAGAAGTGGAAAATACATAGAGTGTATTTATAAGTATGTGTTTTGGATTTTGTTTAGGTATTACGGTCACAAACTCTGTCACATGACACACTGAACCCGCATTGTGTCGTTTTTGCTGAGCTCGAACCACGTCATTCAAGCATCTGCGTGTGATTTGTTTACGCCATCGCATCAACTACGGTTTTTCTTTTGAAATATTATTTTACAGGTGTTTAGCTAGCGCACTGCTACACACGATCGGTTTGGTAATATCAAGTGCATGAGCATTGAAAGCGTCAACCTACTGAAGGCCATTAGGTTATACGCACTAAACGGACCTGGGAATCAAAGTGGTATTGTCATTCCTGATTGGTTGTATCCCATTTCTAAGGGTTGGTTGTCCCGTTTTATGGTACTGAGGCGTCAATATGTTCAAGCCAATTAACAGCCATAATCAGCTAGGGACGATGCATGAGTAAATTCGAACATAGCTAACGCGTTTGTTAAGTGGGCATTTCAAGGTGTAAAAGGTATGACAGACCGAAGGGTCATGAAATCTCAATGAAATCGTTTACAGTTTTTGTGGACTGTAAACACGGGACCATCATGGAACAGTACGCTGGATCTTCCACCGTGATTTTATCGCTAAGACACTCGGTGGAAATAAATCAAGGAATGAACTCAACTGTTGGTAAATGGATTTTTAGTTAACGGAATCGTTAACCTGTAACGCCCTTTTTGTGACTAGCCTCCTTGCCACACGAAGGAAGCACGAGGGTCGAGATACTGCCACGTTGCCCAAGTGGTTAGAGCGCGAATTTACTGACCGGAGGTCCGTGGTTCGAACCCAACCTCTGCCTCTCGACTTCCCATGTCTAGGCTTGGGCAAGCCGGCAGTATCCCAGCCCTCGTACTTCCTTTGGGTGGCATGGCAGCTAGGCACCGAAAGGGTGCTACAGCTGAGCGATTTATTTTTTTACCACACAGTAGCCATCGGAATGTTGGGGATAGGGCTCGAACCACGAACTTCCGGGCATTAAGTTCACAGCTTAGTCACTGAGCTGTCTCTAGTTCAACAGCATGAACTGATACATACAGGGCATCCCGATACAGCTATCCGTAGACTAATGCTGGGTATTTCGAATGTTCCGCCCCCACGTTTGGCGAGGATAGGCCTATGACAAGAGACGCTTACCGTTTTGTATTTGAGACAACCTTAGTGGTATACAGCATATTGGCTGTTTCCACTGAGACTGCCACTAGCAACTGTGGATGGTGCGCGTTCGCATCCCTTTCGCTATCAGCGCATACGTGTTATTCATGCTCACTGAACCCAGAGCGAAACACGTAATGTAATGAAGAGCTTCTTTGTAGTGTGGGAAACGCTTTGCGGTTCAAATGGTTTCAGGAATCAGCTGTACGAACCATGAGGTCTAGGACTGCTCCAAGGGCGATGTGCGACCGCGCAATGCTTCGACTACTTTGGTGTTTCAGCCTTGTCCCATGCGCGCGCTTGCTACTCATTAGCAAGAAAGCTCACTGGTTGAGGTGCGTGCTTACCGATCGGAAGATCCGTGGTTCGAACCCAACCTCATCATCTCGACTGCTTCCAACCCGGCGATAGTTCAGCCCTCTTACTTCGGGCAGCATGGCAGTCATACATCGAAAGAGTATTACAGCTGCGCGATTATTTTTTATTTGTTTACCCTCAAGAAAGGCAGTGAAGCATCAGTGCCAACACTGATGTTGCTGTCATTGATGATGATGATGAAGAAAGGAACACGCGTGTGCAGACGTTCTGGAGATAATATCCGATCTATCTATATCGTCCGGCTGTATAAATTCCCAATCTTTTGTTTGACCTACTAGGTCGATCAAGTATGCAGCCGTGGAGCCCTCAATACATCCCTAGCACGTGCCTGGAGATTCGATGCCCACCCTGAAAATATAGCTAATGAGGAGTTTATATACCGCGGACCCAGTAGGAAGCAACTGGAGGGACCTAGAGGCGTCGCGAAGTGATATCAGAGTTTCCAACCCCGTATATTACTCTTATTTCCGGCTTCCGCCTGACAGGTGCAACAACCGATGGGATTTCTGCTCTTGTGTAGACTCCAGTAGTCTTATTCGTCTAATATGCCCCCGGTGTCTGTCAAGGGCATCACACAATATTGGAAATGCAAGCAGGTTAGCATCAGACATCCATTTCATAGGATATTGTTGTCGTCGCGTTGCGGTTAGTGGCGATAGTTTCCCTTGCCATCCAACGGCAGTTACTGATGGAAACCGAGTTGATTCTGGTATGATGATGTTCGTGGAGCACTTTTGACGAGTCTATCACTGCGGGTTCTACCTTTCTCGGTGGTCTGCCGTATGAATAGTGAATCAGTCCATATTTTCTCCTCTGTCCATCTTAGATGAAGCCAATCAATTGCCCTGCTCTAGTCCGGGCCTTCTCCCGCACGCTCACTATCCCCGGAAGTTCGCCAACACAAGTACCATCCGCATTCACGTTCGCAGTTCTAGCCGATCCGCAACTCGGCTTGTTAGAGTACTACGTGGAGAAGCGTCCGTTGCCCCACCACTGGGACCGGGAATTACAAAAGTTGAATAAATCGATCGCCCTCCTGAATCGACTGTCTCCAAAGCCCACGTTTGTTGTTGCTTGCGGGGACTTGGTGAATGCCGTCGTTGGTGATCCATACCGTGAACCACAAACAGCTGATCTTTTGAATGCGTTCAGCAACCTGGATCCTAGCATTGGATTGGTTACTTTGCCTGGCAACCATGATGTTGGAGACTCACCTACCATGGATACCATACAGGAGCATACTGCAATTTGGGGTGATGACTACTATTCATTCAGAGTGAATCACGTCGAATTCCTGGTCTTGAATTCGCAATATTTATGGGACGATTCCAAATGCGAACCTGCTTCGATCAATTTCAAAAAGTGGTTTGATGATCAGTTGGTTCATCTGAAAAATAAACCCGGTGTTGTGCCAATTGTTTTACAGGTCAGTTCTTTTTATCCGAATCTGGCACTTTGTATCAGCTGTGTCCTATGGTCAGTGTTGTTTATTTATCGTGTCCATTACGAGGAGTTGACTTATCGGATGAACTAAACACTTTTCAATATTTCACGAGGAGTATTTCACTGAAAGAGACGATGTACTATAAGCTTACGACAAATACACTCATTTGCATAGCCGTTTGGTTTTGACAGGAGACTCATCTGCAACTCAGCTGAATCTCTCGTTTATTATGTTCTCAAACTGTCCAACAATTTCAGCAACCTTATGAGTAGTGTATCACGTCTATACTATAAGCTTACTTTTAAAAACTACTTTGATGTAAAAGAACCCCATCACTCCCGACTTCCGAAGCAGGGGGTTTACTACATAGCCCCTTCACGGAGAACTTTCCAGAAAGAGATTTACTAGGATAGGCCGTCTTTTTGTGCTAAAGAAACTCGTTAATCTTCACAGTACCTGTTGTTCAGGTCATTTCGTGACTGAATGAAATAATCGCAAACAAAAGCTTAATTTAGTGCAGAAAAGCTTATTCGTGAACATGACGAAGCTGCCTGCTGATGACAGCGTAAACAGCATGTCGTTTCACAGTTCGCCACTAATTATTCCACGAGTCCGGCCTCTTTTTGGTGTTTCTTCTCCGTGTAGCAGTGCCCATTGGTGGCCTAATGTAGGCCCTTATTGCATGGGATCGATTCAATTACTTCCCGGATAGTCAAGCTGCCTTCCTTTAAATGCCACTATTTCTCATCTCCAAAATCGTTCAGCTTAGCACCCTTTCGGTGCCTAACTGTCATGCCACCAGAAGGAAGCATGGGGGCCGGTATACTGCCGGGTTGCTCAAACCTAGACAGAAGTCGAGAGTCAGAGGTCGGGTTCGAACCACGGACCTTCCGGTCAGTAAATTCGCGTTCTAACCACTTGGACCATCTGCATGATACCAAACTGTCCGTCCCTGTTATGAGTCTCTTCCGATAAACCGTCGAAGTTGGTTCTTGACGTTGGAATGAATCAGACTTTGTATTCGTGGTACCAGTAACTCCTAATTCACCTACTTAACTAACAGAAGCGAAACCTTTTCAGGTTTTGCTTACCCGTATATGATCATTTTCTATTCTTTTACCCCCAATGTATCACCTGGTGGGTCGCAGGCCTAGCCAATCTAAACAAAACTCCAAAAAGAAACTGTTTGGTTTCCGATTACTTTACGCAACCCTTCTTTCCCTCTACTATTTGCGCAGCATATCCCATTTTTCGAACGAGAGCCGAATGAACCAGATGACTATTTCAACATTCCCACAAAAAATCGATTCGAATTCATGTCCCGTTTGTATGCAGTCGGTGTCCGCCACGTCTTTGCCGGCCATCTACATCATAATTCCGTTTTGACCTGGCTTCCTCCTGAACCCGTCCCGGTGAATACCACTCAGAAAGCCACGCCCTTGAATATGATTAGCACTTCTTCGGTTTGCGTTCCACTTGGAACGGATCCACCCGGCTTCCGGCTCGCACACGTCGGTGTGGACGGATCTGTTCAACATGCCTATTGGACTTTGGATGAGTTGGAAGCTCTGCTCAATCGAGGTGAACAACCAAAATTCATTTAGATCTTCCATCGTTTGACCCCCTCCCTGATTTGCGTGGCGATTCGTACAATGCTTCGTGATTTAAACTTTTTTAAACTTTCTTCAATATATTATATTTTCTCCTCAGCTTTTTGTTCTGTTGTGGGTCGATTGATTTTTCTATACTGTATGTCCTTTATGCATCTTGCTTCTCGCTTAGTAATATATTGTCGGTTCGTGTGAGGTAATGTATGCACATGGTTCACCGTGGGCCATTTTGGTTTCAGCGGGAAGGTGGGTCGCGTGTTCGTCGTACACAATTTTTCAAACTGCCTTTACTCACAATCTCACGAACGTTCTAACGCCCTTTGGGAGTTTAGCTTCCATGCCACCCAAAGGAAGCACGAGGGCTGGGATAATGCCAGGTTGCCCAAGCCTAAACAGGGAAGTCCAGAGGCATAGGTCGGGACCGAACCACGAACATTCTGGTCAGTAATTTCACGCATTAACCGCTGGGCCAATGACCACCAATTTAACCGTAGGAACTTGGGTTCATTGTTTTTACCTAATCGTTGCGTTGATAAATCATCTTCCAAATTGATGTCAGGTGGTTACGCAGCACTCCCCTTTGAAAAAGCAACCCACGGGATTACTTTTCGCGGCGCGGAATTTTCCACTGCACTCGCCCTCGAAGAAACAAACAAAGGAACAGAAGAAGAGCCCACTTTCGAATTGACCGATAACCTTCCCATCATAGCGAGTGAATTTGCCACTGACCTATATATTAATCAGTTGAACAAACTGCTGATTGGGTCATTTGACCATGT
This sequence comes from Opisthorchis viverrini, assembly GCF_000715545.1. Taxonomy (NCBI): domain Eukaryota; kingdom Metazoa; phylum Platyhelminthes; class Trematoda; order Opisthorchiida; family Opisthorchiidae; genus Opisthorchis; species Opisthorchis viverrini. Next base: position 158,734 of record NW_008752157.1, on the reverse strand, counting down.
CGTTGTAATTAGTGCTTCCTTTACGTAATTCGTGCCTCATGATTGAGTGTACATGTTCCCTTGCTCTCTTTTTCCAACGTAATTGACCTTCGCTAATGATTGCGCGCTGTGTTTGGATGACAGCAAGAATTCAAGCCCTCCCCACAGCGCTCTGGCAATCAGTCGGCAGCATTATCACGTCGTTCCAGGGATTCCTGCCGCTCTCGACCTGGCTGGTTTAAGGCACAACATGTTTTTTCGAATGTATTTAACTCTCGGTTTACTGTAACCGAGTCTTCAGTATTCCTTATCGGGCTATCAAGTGCTACACAGAAGAGTCATTTTGAGCGTACTTTTGTAGCGGGTTTATGGACATGGTCGCTCGAAACGTTAAGTCAACGGGATGAATTTATAATGAATCGTTTATGGATCGGAAAAAGGTATGCTCCGGTTGTCCATAATATAGTTCATCCAACAGTTGGTCTTTGTTACCTCGGTATTTCTCGCTCCGTCACGAAGATTTCGGGGTGACCTTGTGGATAGTTGTATGGTTGTACTTTAAATAAGTTCCGGTGCCTAGCTGCCATGCAACCCGAAGGAAGCACAAGGGCTGGGCTACTGCCAGGTTGCCCAAGCCTAGACAGGGCAATTCGAGATGCAGAGGTTGGGTTCGAACCCCACACTTTCCGGTCAGTAAATTCGCGCTCTAACCGCTTGGGCCATTTTATTTATTTCGATTTCTCCGATCAAAGGTTGTCCCAGGCCACCGTGATTTTTTGCGTACCATAGTCGACGGAAGGCCAAGTCAATGACTCGCACAGGAGTCGCACAACCGCACCATCGGGATACTGAGTTCGAAATAGCTCAGTAGTCAAGGAGCCAGCTACAGACCTGAAAGTCCCGTAGTTCGAACCCAACCTCTGCACATCATCTGGTCCCGTCAAGGCTTTGGCAACTTGGCAGTATCCCAGCCCTCGTTCCTCCTTCCGTTGGCATGGCAGCTAGGCACCGAAAGGGTGATACGGCTGGACGATAATCTTTTTTAACATCGGGATACTTGTTTTCTTGGCAAGTGGCCATCCATTTACGCTGTCGCAGACAATCACATTTGACCCGCAATGCCATAGTTTAATTTTGACCTAACTCATGAGTGATAGTTTTTTCGCAGCTCAATAGGCCGATGCATGCAAAAAAACAAAACGCACTGTGTCTCTAGCTCCCGTTCCCAAATGTGAAGATGGCAACATTCCAACTAGACAACTACTCTCGTTTGCACACGATTTTGGTTTGGATAGAATATTCTACTGAATCCAGCTGACTCCCTCATTTATGGTGGTCCGGTCGGCTTCAGCAGTGCGACTATGATTATCTCGGTGCATCATGCACAGAGCAGACAGTTCGATGTGATATACAGCCGCAACTTGATTGGCCATCGAGGATGTCTGATCACAATGAAATGATTGATTGATAGCCGTTTTGTCCCGCTGTTGATATTATCATTGGTGCGACCACTGATCGACTTCCACGCGATGTTGATTCTGGTGAACAGAGCGAAACGGCGCAGCTATCCTGGGTGGGTCTGCATGGCAAACTTCACAGGGTACGTAGTCTAGTACAACAAAACGTAGCACTGATGATGCCATTGACCCTTAGTGGGAAAATAAAAGTTTTTCAATAAAGTGACGGTGGTAAACCATGTCACACTCAATTATAGTGAGTAGTGCAATGCATCAGCAAAATTTCAGTAGCGAATGACTCGCGTTCTGCAAAAACATAGTCAGGAGTTCAACTTCCATCCCATTTTGTCAGAAAAGCCCAACGAAAGTGTTGAAAATGCTCACTGTCAACTGAATCTACCTTAGGAAATTTAAAAACCTAGGGGTAATGGTTCATTCTTGCATGAAGGAACTCTGTCAAGGAAACATCTTGGCATGCTTTGAAAATGTTCCAGGTTAGCTCTTGCCCACCTTTCCGTAGAGACTTCATATGGAATAGTACCACGCATTCACGTTCGGTTCAACTATCCCAACCCACACTACTGCGTAATCAGAATTGACAATGCAGGAAAATCCGTTTGAACGTGAAATTCTCATGTGGTGCGGCTAATGGTGTTCCGAAGTCACCCTCACGTGACTCATTTTACTAGCAGTCACGACCGCATTGCCAAACGGCCGCGCGCATCGCACGAGGGCCGAGATATTGTCGAGTTGCCTAAGTTTAGACAGGAACACTCGAGATAGAGAGATTGGGTTCGAACCATGGGCGCTCCGCTAACTAGGTTGGTACCTTAACCACTGAGCTATCTCGAGCTCATATATCTTTAAAGCTCCACGTATCTACGAGTTGACTGCTTATTAAGTTTTAAGCAATATATATATATATAAGAAACGTTCAGCAGTAGCACTTTTCAGGTGCCTAACTGCCACGCTACCCGAAGGTTTCACGAGGGCTGGGATACTGCTTGGTTGCCCAAGCCTAGAGAGGGGAAGTTCATAGGCAGAGGTCGGGTTCGAACCACGAACTTTCTGGCCAGTAAATTCGTGCTCCATAACCACTTGAGCCATCTCGTGTGAGTGCATGTGAGTACATGTTTTTATAGAGGAATTCTCTGATATGAAAGTCACGTAGGCTCAGCGTTTGGTTGTCTGGTCACGTGGCTGCCACAGTCTGTACAGTACAAATTCGGGGTTCTAAATACACATGGTAACGAATCTGACAGTGACTAAAATCTCGTATCTAGGTACTTTAGGAGAACTTGATGCGGCTTTGTAAACAGATTCGAATGCCGTTGCAACCTTGATCTGTATTGTCCCGTAAAGAACAAATGGGCTAAACTGTCATGCTGTTGTTCTTTGAAAAAACTCACTCAGTGTGTTTAGGCATTCCTCTGGATAGCTGCCTCATTGTTCGACACATGTACTGCCCATACACGGACTGAAAAAGTTGTCTAAAGGAGTATCACGTATCAGGAAAGTAACATCAATCTATCTGCTGTGAGAGCGCTATTTCAGTGAGGATGATCTTGTAAGGTTTGGATATAAATATGCCTTCAAGTAGTGGAGGGGTCCAATGGGGACTCCTTGGCGCTCTGTCGATAAAATGCTCCGTTGAACAGGAATCATGCGGTGGGATCTGGTCACGTATGTGGTGCGCAGTCTGTAATGGTGGCACATCAAAAAAGTAAAAAAAATTCGGTACCTAACTGCCGTGCCACCCGAAGGAAGCACGAGAGCTGGGATACTGCCAGGTTACCCAAACCTAGACAGGGGAAGTCGAGAGGCAGAAGTCGGGTTCGAACCACGGACCTTCCGGTCAGTAAATTCGCTCTCTAACCACTTGGGCCATCTCCCCCCAATCAATGAAAGTAACTAACACTTTTTGTTTAAAACTACTACCGATGAAATCAAAAACCATCTCTCACTGTGAGATCGACTCTAGCACTCCACGCGGTCACTTGACAGTGCTGAGATACGGTGAATTCCACATATCCAGAACTGGACGCGGGGACACAGCAACCCTGTGTACTTTAGGGAAACCGTACAGCTGTAGAATGTGCCCTGGTAGGTTTGACGGTCCCAAATAACAAAAGCAAGAAGTGAGTTCAGTGGTTTGCAAAAAAGTAAGCAAACTTTACTTGCCCACGTTCTTGGTGTCAGCAAGCGCGCAAGTCTGTCACTGACCGACAATGCGCAGTATGGAGGTCCGCATTCCGACAGCGAGCGGAATATTGGCTCGTTACGTCGGGTTTCGGCTGTTCCTTCGAGGCCAGTTTCTTGACTGATTGGCGGTGCGATCACACGGAAATCACGCCAGAACATGTCAGGGCAAGCTCAACAGACAGTGCACAAACATGCATGGGTAACCAGATCAGCTGCGCACATTCACACAAACGTCAGTCATTTACTGACCGGTGTCGTATGGGGCAGCCTTTGCGACAGAGTGAATAGCGGGTGCGGATGAGCAAAACAGGTGGTCAAAAGTGCATGGGCGGAGTAGGCAAATGGATGGAAGAGCTGTCACATCAAATTCAATACACGCCTTTGTCCATGTATGCCAGGACAATCTTCCAGGCTGTCGATGAACTTGTTACCGACGATTATGCTTCTCTGATCTTTAATCACTATACTATATGCCGACTAGGTCTGAGTCCAGAGCATCTTCGAAAATCGGCTATCAAACCTATTTATGAAATTAAATATTCACTCTCTCGTCGGTTATCTTTGGTACAAACATCGGAGAGCCTTATCCTAAGGGGAATTAGTTCTAGAGGTGTTTTAGACAAAACAGAACGCATTTTATGGCATCAGTTGCAGTTTGTCGCCTACTGGGGGGGGGGCGAGATGGCTCAAGTGGTTAGAGCGCGAATTTACCGACCGGAAGGTCCGTGGTTCGAACCCGGCATCTGCCTCTCGATTTCCCCTGTCTAGGCTTGGG
>NW_008752157.1:149890-154205 GCF_000715545.1 Opisthorchis viverrini | reverse complement strand
ATTATTATTATTATTATTATTATTATTATTATTATTGTCGCCTACTGTATGAAGGTAACTAGATTTCCGCTACACTGGGACAACTCTATGAATGCCCATCCTAACCTGCTGGGAGGGATACTTGCAACACCAGTAAGCTCTCGGCGATGGACCTCAAGCCTGTCAAAGTAGGCGTTGAATCCGGGTACTGGCCCTGAGCAATGCATGAGTTGTCATCAGCACGTTGTCAGCTCGTTTGATGTAGTCTTGCTTGTTTGGTTTCGGTTCAGAGTTAAGAGTCTTTCAATAGTCAGTTTTTAAGCTAATTATCCTGATTGTCGCTAGTCTTCTGATAGTTCCAGGTGACCTCACGGATACCAGTTCCGACACTTTAATTTCGGCTGATTTTACCTCAAAAAGTATGGGAATGATGAAAATCACCTCCAGTTTTTATTGAGCATTTGGCCAATTTTGAAAAGGTTTTGTGTTCACTTTTTAGTATACCTTTTTGCTTCGGTTTCATTCCAGCAGACGTTTCGTTACCTGCCGCGATGGGCAGCCTGCGTGCGACAACGCCTTGGTTCAAATTACATTCCACCCTTATCAGTCTTTCTTCAAAGGCCTCTTAGTACGTCGACTCGTTCGACAGATCGTTTTGAAGGTTTAAAATCCTCTTCATCAACCGTCCACAAAATCCGCAAAGCTGTAAATTCTTCTGTGGACAGTCAGCCCCAGTTGTCAGATCGCAGTTTGAGGTTTGGAGTGACCCTTACCACGGGCCAACAGGTGAAGAAGCGCCCAGATAAAGTAAGTTATCGCCTATTTTTTGAGCTACCAAATTTTGGTATGTTTTCGAAATTTCCCCGTAGGGCCAAATTAAGTCCGGTAGTTGATGTGTTTGCACGTTTTTTCTCATTTACTTCGATTACTTCGTTCCGATATGATTGATTCAAGACATCTGCACGGTTTCAGTCACGTCACTTTCAATGCACTACTAAAAGTACGCATCAGTACACACAAAGGGCATATGATTCATCTTCAGTCACAACGCGGTTATGTCAATTGGACAGAATACTCAGTCTTTGGTCCGCGCATCCCTTCAGGGAACCACATATTTCTGTTTCATCAAGGCATAGTCGTCCAGGTGGGTCTTCCGTTGATTCCATAAAGATCCTGCACTGAAACCATTGCCGTTCAGACCCTACCAGCTCTAAAGGTTTACAGCATCTGGTCCACAACAAGGCAGACGCCCGATTCAACCACCTCAATGTAGGTCCATTGTGCCCACGCCTGTACCAGTTCCCGGCATGGTTCATCACTACTCGCCATCAGTTTCATCACTGTATTATTTGATTTCGTCACCTCAGCGTTAGTCAGTCGATTTCAAGGCGTTGTCGATCTCGCGTACGCACCGGAAACGCCGACAGTCCCATCCCTACTCGTGTCACATTCGACGTACGCCATTCACATCTAGTTTGTGGGTGTTCGAGACCAATGAGGTCAGTATAACCAAGAGTGCAAAAGCCGTGAAAGTCCGAGAATGCAATCCATGGGCTTGTGGGAAACAGTCCTTAAGCGGGGGATCCTAACATCATGTTATTCTCACATTCGGGACATCCATGAATGAAGTACATCAGTGACTGGTGGATGGACTGCCGACCCCTCAAGGTCACACATGTCGGCTGTTCGTTTAGACCTTAGTTTGGACACGCTGGATATCATTACAACTATTCCTGATTCTTGAACTCGTGTCAGTAATTACATAATGTACAGTTTAATCGCCAAATGGTCCTCGCCCGATGAGCTACTGTTGAAAACGGATTTTCATATCTTTTTACTTACTTAATCAGCAGAACCCAACTAAACCGTCATTACTTGCACGAATACTTGAAGACAATTCCAAAAGCTTCAATGTGTGGCCTCCTGGTTTAGGGTATCCCAAAATCTCGCTGCACGCAACACTTCTGTGACCTTCGGTTCCTAATCTTGACCTCTGTCTTGGTGAATTCTGAACTGCGTTGAGAAGTCTTCAGGGATGTCGCTCATTACTCGCGAAGCTGCTGAAAACTCCTAGGAACATCATAAATGAGAGATTCAGCTGGGTTCTATGTGAGTCTTCCGTCAGAAATAAGATGAATATATAAGTCGAATTTATGCATGTCCTTCGACAAATACACTCATTTGCGTACCAGTTTACTTTTTCCGGAAGACTCACGTGGAACCCGGCTGAATTTCTTGTTTACCATGTTCTTCAACTAAATCTGCCGCACCAGGCCGCTTCATTTTTCAGTTGGTATGCTATTTGAGTTACCATAATACCTTATATGGACGTAACACACCACTCATTCGGTCGCAGTCGAAGAGATCAGCAACCTTATGAGTAGTATGTCACCTCTATCTAATGCTGTCCTGGTTTTTCGTAATCCATGTGACAAACGATCCCTGAGGCAGTTATGGACAGATGAAGCTCTAGAATTCGGCGAAGGTATCTAATGGCAAGTTGCCTGTCCTCATTGTTATTGAGTAAACTCCCTTGCATTGTTGCGGAATGTTGATAGCTTGGGTGGATTTATTAGCTGTCGACTTGTTCGCCGGGCGTGCCAATTGATTTCCAGAGATTTCTCCCCTATTCGAGAACACCGTCAGTGCACTGTTGGGTGAGCATTGAGAGAACGGGAATCACTTTTGGCATTTAATAAATCAGCGACAAATGCTGTTCTGAGCCAAATTATCTAAACTCAACTATGAGGGGGGGGAATCCAACCCAACAGCGCCGCCTTCTCGATTAGTAACGAGACGTTTTTTTCAAATCAGTTGCCAAGCTCGGTGAACAAACAGAATCCAACCCAACAGCGCATTGAGGATGCCTTCTCGATTGGTGACGAAACGTTTCTTTTCAAATCAGTTGCCAAGTTCGGTGAACAAACCAACGGACTTGTGAGATCAGGGAGCCATAGGAGTTTACAGCACACTGTCGAGTTATATGCAGTTGGTATTCAGTAAGTCCCGGGAAGTAGGAAATACGGATTGGGTGGTCGGTACTTTATTGACAACTGTCTTTGTGAATAGACATTGGGGAATGAGTAGAACGTACAATCAACAGTAGCGCAATCAATAGGAACCGAAAAGGGGGCAGTGAGGCAGCAGGGATTTCTGGAAGTAAAAACAAATAATCATCAAGTGATGTACAGTAGTACGGACATGGGCAGTGTAGTGGATAACAGCGCGGAAGGCTGTTAGTACGTTCGACGGGCAGCTCCGAAGCAAAAAGGAAACGGAGTCTATCTGGAATACATGGTGTTGGATAAGCCTGGCGGAAAAATAAATGTACCCGCGGTCTTTAACTGATAGCGTGACAAAACAGCGCTTGTAGCAAATTAAATTAGAATGCGCGCTTAGGTCCAGACACTCTCAAATAAGACCTGAAAATGGCCACTCAGGGGACCGAGTTGGTGTAGTGGGTGACATGGGCAAGGTGGTTTAAGTGGTTAGAGCGCGTATTTACTGACCGGGAGGTCCTTGGTTAGAACCCTACCTCTGCCTCTCGACTCCCCCTGTCTAGGCTTGGGCGACCTGGCACTATCCCAGCCCTCGTGTTTCCTTCTGGTGGCATAGCATTTAGGCGCCGAAAGGGTGCTACAGCTGAATGACTTTATGAATTTAGTGGGTGACATGCTCAGCTGCCACCCGAGGGTTCTAAGCTCTATCCCCGAGTTGGCCGTCTTGTCGTCGGAGCGGACAGTCGAAAATAGACAGAGTAGACATTTAATTGCATGCTAAGACGGACAGGTGACCAGAGTCTCGGTACCCGAAACTGGAGGGTGAGTAAACGTTGAACGGGAACCTGAAAACAGAGGACAACTGCATGGGAAGCACATCGACGTTATGCATAAGTGACGTTGCTAATGAGTAGTCAGGATAAGAAAAATAACCGATGGTTCCAACTGATTCACAGGAAGAATCAACAAAACTCTCCCCAATTGTTATTGCAAGTTTATCACATACGGCTTCGTTTGCTGTTCATGGCGTTCAGAAGGATAGGTTTCGGATCATTGCCGTGCCCACATAAGTGCGCAGTATCACCATCTGGTGGTTCGAAACCTAGTCAGGTTGATCACTACCCAATATACTCGTCTCCAGCCAGTTTCATCATAAACAACTTACTTAGCAGCCCTAGTTGTCATCTGCATTTGAAAAACAACCGCTATTCATCCTCACACTTTGCACTGTATACAGATTACCAGGACTAACTTGCACACCACCACAGGCCTAGGCCTTAGTGACGAGGCTGCGCACTTATTGTTAGACCCTCTGGAGAGCGACTGACAGCATAAAC
>NW_008752157.1:140993-149816 GCF_000715545.1 Opisthorchis viverrini | reverse complement strand
ACAGCATAAACACCGTTAACGGCGGTTCAGAGTCCCATTTTGCATCGGTTAAAACCATCCGCACGGGGGAATCACGTGAATGCTACCTGGAGGGTGGACCACCGTAGTGTACAAGCGAGCCTCTTTTTAAGGGTCTTATCTTTTCACTCAAATGCCTGTTCACCGGTTGTAGTTTGCATTCTTTTAAAAGAGCATTCCGAACAAAAAGCACGTGAATATTCGACGCCTTGTGTGGCCTGAGGTTATGTTCGGCCGTACAGACATTGAAGGTTTTGCCCCACCAGTTTGGGTACACCAACCTCCCCGGAAAGGAGACGAATCCCTTGGAAGCGTTCCCCATCAGACACAACCCATATGAAAAAAATCGTTCAGCTGTAGCACCTTTCGGTGCCTAACTGTCATGCATTCAGAAGGAAACATGAGGACCGGGATACTGCCAGGTTGCCCAAGACCAGAAAGGGGGAAGTTGGGAGGCAGAGGTCGGATTCGAGCCACCGTCGGTAAATTTGCACTCTAACCACTGAGCCATCTCCCCCAACAACCCGTATGATGCTCCTCGGAATTGAATTTGGCCGAGGTACTCTTCCATCGAAAATTCCTACGGGGAAAGGGAGCACTTGGAATCCTCTTTGAATGGGAATCACAGTTTAGGTCGTGACTCAGATAAAACTGCTCTTTGGATAATTTGTCCAACAATGTTTTTCTTACCCTGACCTGATTTGGTTTCACAATTGCCCTCACCCTATTCAATTTGCAGGAGAATGCAACGCAACCTAAAGAATCCGGTTTCCTCAGCGTTTCCGCATATGGTATTTCCCAGGTGGTCGACCTCAATGCGGTACGTGCTGAGTTCACACAGAAGGACCACTCGTATCATTCAGTCCGGCTGCCGTCAGATATTTCTCATGAGGTACTGCTGCTTTCTGGTAACCAAACATCGGATCCGAACTCTCAAAGTGATGTGTTCATCTTCCAGTAAGTGTACTTATCCATTTCGCGGCCTCTCACTATCCGAATCTCCATACTTCCTGTAGATTGCCAGATGGGTATGAACCGAAGGTGTCCCACAAGTGAACGATGTTTCCAACACGACCCCAGGGCATAAGTTGACTTGGCTAAACGGTCTTCAGTTTATCGAGAAATACACTCATTTGCAAACCAATTTGGTTTTCACTCAGCTGAATACCTCGTTTATGGTATTCTACAACTGCATGTGCTGCACACAGGCCCCCTCGTGTTTCAGTTGGCACGATATTCGAGATATCGCAGTATATTTTCATGAAGGAAAATACTCGCAAGGTTGCTGAAAACTCTTCGACAGCCCACGACCGGTTTCGCTTTTCTTAGGGCTCACCAGATGGGCGCAGTCCCCGAGTTTCCATCCAACTTATGTTGTACTTGAACCCAATTCGAACTCATCTCGACGAGAGATTCACTTGAGTCCATCGTGAAAACTAAATTGATTTGCAATTACGTGTTTTTTCGAAATCAGTCCGATTTGGGTTCAAGTAGAACATAAAGTTGACGGAAACTTGGGGACTGCGCCTACCTGATGAGCCCCAAGAAGGGCAAAACCGGTCGTGGGCTGTCGAAGAGGTTTTAGCAACCTTGTGAATGGTCTTCAGTTTACTTTCGAGGGATGGAATTATATCTTCTCTCACAATGGGATTGTCTGATTGAGGGATGGAAATATATCTTCTCTCACAATGGGATTGTCTGACCATCTGGACTGTCCAGCTGACTGATCAGCCACACAACTCTTATCATCGACTAACTGAAATCACAACACACTGTGTTTTTCAGTTTAGTCTGGTTCGCCTATCAACTATTGTTATCAATTGAGATTTTGTCCTGTCACTAGTACCACTATTAATGTTGCGTCTAACAGTTTTAGGGGACCAAGGTAACCTCCGGAATTCATAACGCGAGTTTTAACAAGCGAGTATTCAATAACTCGGTCGTAGCTAGCAGAAGCCGTAAGTATGCTTTTGGTTTTTCCCACGGTACTTGACGTAAGACTTTGAAAACCGCTTGGAGATCATTTTGGTGACCTGCGTCCACCGAGTCCAAGTGCCATCTTACTGGGTAGTACTTAGATGCGTTTTTAACAACTGCTTATACGTTCGACCCAGAGAGGCCAGTCCATAGGAGCAGCAGATAGGCTAGGGCCGGCGAGCATACTCCGCTAACCTTGTGCGCGCGCGCACACACACGGGTCAGTTAGTAAGTATCACCCCGAGCCGCGTAGCGTCACGGACCTACGTCACATGGCAGGTGAACCTTGAGCATATAACTTTTGGGGGTTGACCACCGGCGACTGGCATTCTTTCGAAAGTGGCTTCGTATCGGCCGTTGGTGAAGAATAAAAAATCGTTCAGCTGTAGCACCCTTTTGGGGCCTAGCTGCCATGCCACACGAGGGAGGCACGAAGGCTGGGATACTGCCAGGTTGCCCAAGCTTAGACAAAGGAAGTCAAGAGGCAGAGGTTGGGCTTGATCCACGGACCTTCGGGTCAGTAAATTCGCGCTCCAACCACTGAGCCATCTCGCCATAAATGGAATGCAACAGTGGTTCATGCAGATCATCATGTGGTACACCAGTATCAATTTTCCTGTGTTAACGTATCCAGTCATTCAGTTACTTACTGTCAACAATGATGCATTCGTATTTAAATGCACGCTTGATTACACTACGCAGACAATATCGTCCTCACCTTTGAGGACAAAGGTGAAGCACAAGAAGCCCTGTTGAATAAACCGACCAAGTTCATACTATCTTTTGCAACGAGTCTTGTACCTTCAAGGTACAAAATCATCCAGCTGCTGAACATACCCTCTACAATGGAAGGAAAATCTGTGGAGGTTGTGCAGGGTTATTGTCATTGTGTTAGCTCCCATAGAAGTGTGCCTGGTGAAGTCAGTGCAAGAATCTCAGGTCCGAATCACGTTCGCTAATTTGCGTCAATTGTGGTGTCATATCACAGGGCCTCAAGGTTCGCGTTTGCAAGGTTACAGTAAACTCTGTGTTGTTGTATGGTTGCAAGACTGTCTCTGTGGACAGGTTTTTTTACCACCGAGCCTCAGAAACGTTGCTGGTTTCGGATGGCATCAACAATTAGAATACGAGTGTTTGGTTGTGCGATGGGTACTTCGTTTGCAGAAATCGCTCAACACCACCAACTACAATGGCATGCCGAAATAGCCTCTACGGAAAGAGCGTTGCCTTAAATGCCTCTTTCACAATGGCGTAAACCTCGAGGTGGTAGAAGGGTGTTGAAGGGATTACGAAGAGTTGTTGATGCGGTCCGCCTTCTAGGTTGGGGTCTCCGTGACCCCTCCTGCGCTTAGCCGGGGACATCGCAAGGGCATCTTTCTCTTTACTAGTGCTTTCCTAACCTCGTTGCTTTCACTTAGTGACACTCTTTGGTCTAAACCTTGAATTTATCGTAAATTTATTTTTTATTCTTTGTAAAAAAAAATGAGCGCTTCCAACAGTTTGCTCTCGTTTCCACTTTCAGAAATGGTGTCATCGTGTTCTGGAACTTACCAGAGTCTGAAGTAAGTCGCGTATTTGTATCGCTCCAGCTATAGAGACCGGTTGGTTTCACACCCGCAGCTCTGACCTGCAGAATTTTCCAGCTTGCACCTGACAAGAATCATACCAATTTCACCACATGCCGGCGTAGTTTTGATTCCAGAAGAAAAATATTGATACTTACAACCTTCCCTTCTTAGGGGCGCAGTTGACACCATTATTTGTTCGCAGTTTTTTACGCCTAATTGTTGTGGACCTGACCCACCTGACTGGATCACCACAGTCCGTCATTGCCGTACAATCGGTGCTACTGTTCCGTTAAGACGTTTTGGGCAATAGAACGATTTTGTCATATCGATCACTTTCCTTGCACGAAAACCTTTGTGAGCCTGTGGACCAGCTAGACCTCTGGCTTTTTCAGTGCCCTTGTTTTGACTTAGGCAACCAAGCAGTGTCTCGGCCTCGGGGCTCTCTTCGGCTTACCTACCAGCTACGGACCCAAAGGGGTCGCATGTGAATGCCCTTTCAGGACAGCGCTCCAGTTGAGCTCATCAGCACACATCCTATTTTACCTACGTCTGGAGGCCAGGCGCCCTTAATAACCAAACACCAAGTCAACTGGAAGGACGCGTCACGTGCCTGGTGTGCCTTGATTGGTCAGAATGTCAGCCAATCAGGATCGACAATTTATGGCTCGGCGCTTTTTGTTCCCTCACGAAGATTCTAGACTTGTGGAACATTCTGTGATTGCCCTATACATACAGGTGTACTAATCTTCCTTTGTCCCCATAAAGGGCTGTCTCAAACAACCGGGCATTTTGATATGCCATAGTGGACGGAGCGGAAAGCCAAGGACCGACATAGAAGTTGCACCACCGTTTGCAGCACACAACTGGTGACGTGGATGGGACTCATCAGTCAGCTTGTTGAGTTTGACTAAAAGCATTCGCGACACGTGGTCTTACTTTTCATGGATAAGCGATTCTCAACTGTTCACTTCTAGCCTACTGCACAACTCATTGTCTTATTTCATTTCCAGCACAAGGCCTTTATCTCTCGCGTTCGAAAATACTGTCGAGAAGTGATTAGTGAGTCACGGATCGAGCGAGAAGATCTTCGATATTGCTTTTCCGAGTGAGTTCATGTTTGTGTGGTGAGGATATCGATGTTTCCCGTGAATTTCGTCACAGGCACTTATCCATGCCTTCTATCACTACGTTTCACAGTGCAACTTCATGTATTTAGTCGGGAATCAGGTCTTATTCGCCGGAGGACCAACCAAGTCTTGAGCGTTCAATTGTCTGGGGCCGTTTTAAGCCAACCTGTAGAGGTTTTTATGGCTGGTTTCGACAAGTTTCACTTTCAACGTGCAATGACCTTTTTTCCGGAGTGAGCTGTGGGATTTCGGCAAACCGCACCGTGCTACTACTAATGCCAGTGTTTTTATTTCGAGACGGTAGACCCCTGTTGTAGTATCATCTGTTCCGGGGGGCGATGATCGTAATTTGGGAATTCGAAGGCATGACATTCCGGCTCTAGCTCTGCGTACAATCCACGTTTCATTCGGGTGCTGGCTGCGGGGATTTCAATTCGTTTCGTTTTTATCGATTTCTGAGGGGAGGAAGACATCTGAACGATTGAATGCGTAACAGTGTCTGACGGCTTTTTCATCACAGAAGGGTAAAATAGTGGGTCGCTTCCTGTCAGTGCAGGTCAATGGCACTGCTGATCAGCCTCTCGTCGCCGAGTTCAGACGTATCCCACCGCAAACTGTGTTCTTACCAGTGATACCCTGGAAGAAAGGCCAACCGGATACAAAACGAACTGGTCTCTTTTACTGTGTGTGTGTGTGTATGTGTGTGTGCGAAAGCAGTCTTATCTGTATCCAAAAAGCATTCATCTCCGGGTTGAACACACTGCGTATACATGAGATCTCAACACGGACGAACCAGCCTAAGCGCTCAAGACATCCTGCTCATTGTCACGTCAGAGACCCAGCCGAAGTAGACCAAACAACTGAATGGCGAACAACTGGGCAAAAAAACTTTAAAACTGTCACAAACCTAAGCCTAGCCTGAAATGACGCAAGGGCTTATGGTCCAACTCGTCAGATTGCTTTGTCTGCCATGCAGCGACATTTCATCTTTCGGCCTATCGAGGTACGTGTGGAATTCATATAGCCTCTCATTCAAGACTTACCGATGTTTCAAGGTCTGTCCAACACCGTGTTCATGCAGGGTTGATGGAAAATCGAGGAGTACATCTACCTGATGAGCCCCAAAAAGAGCGAATCCGGTAGTGGGCTATCAAAGAGTTTTCAGTAACCTTGTGAATAATCTACTTCTCCCGAAAAACTACTGAGGAGTTCACAAGTATTATATAATGCTCATAGTTTTGGTGGTCATTTTCGGAGATAATAATCTTTTGTATCAAAGGCGAAACGTTGCCCAGCAATCAATCTACCGATTGTTACCAAACCTTCCCGAAAATCATGACTACTCAATTGGTTCCAAGCGTTTTTCACGTGATAATAATCTTGGCTTTCTCATCGTCGGTCAGCGGATTTATCAGTCGAGATAAGCACTTTCTTCATATCAGTCCCGTTTGAACAGTCCTCTTTCCTGTCCTAGCGCGGCTTATCCGAAGGGAACAACCACCGGACTCTCATTAAAGCTCATAGATAACTTGATAGCTAAGAGCCGCTGACAGTGCGGCGAATGGCATTTTGTGTGATTGTGTCCCTGTAAGAAAACACAAATATCCAGTGTGCAATCGACGTGGGCACAAGGAAAGTCATTGCCGGACACGAATAGCTAGTCGAAGACGCAGCCGGGGGTTACGAAGCAGAACCATAGTCGAACCGGAAGTCCGTGTTGGAGACTACAAGCCACCTAGCGTGACTTTTCACATGGTCCGCGATGCCACCAAAAACGACAGCATACTACAGAGGGCAATGGAGTATCACCAATCCAGCTGACCACAGCCAGAAGAACCGTGGTCGCGTATCCACATGGATTTGCCGGGCCACTTAACGGACAAAGCTTCCTCATCGTTTCCGAAACATTCAGTCAGTGGCCCGATGTCCTTCTTGTGTCTGAGACAACAATGATAACAACCATCACTAAACTGTGACATTTGTTTTCAATATTCGATACCCTAGAAACCATTGTTTCAGACAATGGTACTCAGTTCACGTCCCAACAGTCTTGTGAATTCGTTCGAAGACACGGCATCATACATGTTACTTCCCCACCAATCCATCCCCAATCCAACGGTCAAGCTGGATGGTTCGTAGACAATGCACTATTCATTAAGTTGCTGCAATTCACGTCCCGTCTTGTGAATTCGTTCGAAGACACGGCATCATACATGTTACTTCCCCACCAATCCATCCCCAATCCAACGGTCAAGCTGGCTGGTTCGTAGACAATGCACTATTCATTAAGTTGCTGCAATCTCCTCGACAGCCCACGACCGGTTCCCCTCTTCTTGGAGCTCATCAGGTTGGCGCAGTCCCCGTCAACCTTATGTTCCATTTGAGCCCAAATTGCACGAAATTAGCGAAATACTCTCATTTGCAAACCAATTTGGTTTTGCAGGAGACTCATCTGAAACCCAGCTGAATCTCTCGTGTATGATGTTTTTGAGCTTAAAAACTGGACTGTCGGAGTCGTTCTCCAAGGAATTGGTAAGGTGATTTACAGCGTCCGAATATGCAAACGGCATGTCAATCAGCTACAGCCGACTGAGTGCCCGATCCCAAAAGCAGAGGAACAGTTACCAGACCTCAACCTGTTGCTCGAAACCTTTGATCTCCCAAGATCAGCGCCAATAGCCACTGCTCCTCATGTACCGTCCAAGACGCATCCACTGCTGCAACCAAGACGTCGTACGTAGTAACGGTATTTTTCTCAGCTTAGTTCTCTGTCTGAGCCTCCCAAGCTAGCGTTCTTGTCAAAACAACCACAAGAGGTGCACAAGGTATATTAATGCCCAAAACGAAGTCCGGAACACTTGTACAGCGCTTCATATATATATGGCGTAGGCGGCAATAACTTTCTGGAAATTCTGACGCGTTCTGGATGCGCCATTGGCAACCGTCATTTGGCCAATACTGGGTCGTGATTGGCTGTTAGGTCCAAACTTTCGACCAGTCAGATCTCGGCTTGATGCCGGACCGGCAAGCGTCCCCAATTCTTGGCCAGTCTTGAGTGGGATAGCTTCTCGGCCGTAGCAGCACCTGACTGCGAGCGGTAAAAAGGGGTCCGTGTGGAGTTCCACCTAACGTCGTACCGGTGGAACCTTTTCAACTTGATCCGCGCCGACCATCTTACGTTGAATGGTCAAAAGGGAGAGGTGTAAGGAAAGTCAGATTCTTGAAGATTATCCCAGGATACCCGAAAACTACTTAGACAGTCCTGGAGCAGAATCAGGCACTGCGACACAGCCTTGGATCAAGGTCAGACAGTGCCCCCTCACTATATAGCGCGAGACCGTTGCACCTTCGCACTCGCTTGCTGCAATAAAGCTGTTGTGTCACTTGTCGGCGAGTCTTTTTTCGGCACTAGGCACTGGAGGGTGGACAGCAGTTACGTATTACAGATTAACAGGCCTCATCAGTACACACTAACTGCTCACCAGTGCTGCCCTGTACGTGAGGTACAGTGGGGCGGGATGGAACAAGTGGTCAGAGCGCAAATTTACTGGCCGGAAGGTCCGTGGTTCGAACCCGACCTCTGCCACTCGACTTCCCCTGTCTAAGCTTGGGCGACCTGGCTGTATCCCACCCCTCGTGCCTCCTTTGTGTGGCACGGCAGTTAGGCACCGAAATGGTGCTACAGCTGTCTTCGGGTCTTCTGATTATATTGTTGAAACCACGCTTTGTCTTTTTGGAAGCGGTTAGGTTGAACTTTCTCTGGAGGAAGGTCAGCAATCTTGTGACTCCAGGTTCCTGGCTATTGCAAAAATATGAAAACGTTTTTTGGTATCGGTTGATTTTACATGCAGTAGAAGAGCGTCTTTTAAAGTGTGTCTTCTCGCTCTTTCGGATTCAAAATCTTGGTTTGTCTGCCTAGAAGTTCACCGTACCGGTTTAATCATACGTTTAGGAGGTCTATTGACGTACATACAAGTGTTGTTTTTGGCACATACGACATGGTTTTCCCTTCTACACACCTGTAACTTTGTGTTTCATTTATTTTCAGCGAGCACACTCGTCTAGTCGGTGAAGACATCTACCTACAGAAACACGAAAGTCGCGTCCAAGATCACGATTTTCACACAGACGAG